>NC_089199.1:29285788-29535788 GCF_963930695.1 Labrus bergylta
GAAACCCAGTTTCCCCAGGAGTAATCAATTAATTGTTGGAAAGTTGCCAGCAATTACCGATCAAAGGAAGAGCTGAATCACACTCCTTAAGCTTTGAAGAAGTTTAATAAGTCACCTACATGCCTAACAGTCTAGCCTGTTTATCGTCGCAATTTAAGCTTTAATGGGACACTAAGATTATCACCTCCCTCGCTCGGCTCCCCGGGGAAACGAGTAAATATGGAGGAAAGACATGGAGGAGAAATAGCAAGTGTAGAATGGTCACATTAGGCTCCTCGACTGCAGTGATAATTACTGTTTCACTCCTGCAGAGATCAGTGGAGTCACAGCCAGAAATATTCTCGTGGGATTTTTTTGGTTTCATCACCGCCGTCATTAGGTTTTTGAGTTTGTTTTATTTCTCGGCTCTATCCAGGTCTGATGTCTTGCCAAGAGCAAAAGAGCACATATGATGCATAATTATGTGATTATTCTTAAGTAGTTAGGTCAGAAGAGAGAGAGAGAGAGAGAGAGAGAGAGAGAGAGAGAGAGAGAGGAGGGGAGGAGAAGAAAAAACAGTGTCACCTCCCCAGCTGACCTTGTCACTTTCCCCTCCAGAGCTGAACCCTGCTTAACCCCCAAGTGATGCCACTTCCCCCCCCACCCCCGCAGCCCCCGCCACAGCCATTCTCCGGCTAATTATGGATGTCGCAAACCGACTTGTCTGCAACGCCGGAGAGAAGGCTGCCGACGCCGCAGACACATGCCGAGATAGGACATGTGTTCCCCCAACAAGGCTCTGTACCGTAGGCGTCACAGTCCAGCGACGCCACAGCAGGAGACACATTTCCACACCGATCATTTCTGACAGGCGACGAGCACTGCAGATGTGCTTTAAAAAAAGAAACTGTAGGAGGAACAAATGGCACCTCCCACAACACGAAAAATAACAGCGATGTGTTTATGTGACAAGCAGGGTGATGAGTTAACCTCGTGCCATATCTGTTTCAGGACTCAGCAGGCGAGGGAGGACCTGACTCCCCCTCTGGGAGACAAGTGCTACCTATTAACTATATGTGGAATGTAATGGTTACAATGGTTTATAGGGTACTCATTTTTCTAAATCATAGAAGCCATAAATGCTCAGATATGGTACAAGCATCTTAGCCAGTGTTTCTCCCACTCGATGTTATCAGACATAAACAAAACTCCACTGAACATTTCCAGATATCTTCGGGGGTTGAGCTTCATGTGTGAACGCAAACAAACATTTTTCACCCATAATTTACGCAGCCCCCCCCAGTTAAGTGTTGGTGTCAAGTCCAACTGAGCTGGAAAATACACGAGGTGAGTGACGGCGTTTACCGTATATGATGCAACCAGTGAGCAATGTCCTGCACTTAATCAACTGCGTACTAATTTAGCCAGTATGGGAAAAATTTAACCTGTAAGGCGGAAATTGTCTAACAACTTCAAGTGCAAGCTGTCCTTACATTTTGTGCATACAGCTACTTACGATGGAGGATTATGGCCATGTACATTTTCTAATTTTTTTTTTTAATTTCGAGATTAAAGTCATAAATTTATGAGAATAAAGTCATAAATTAACAAGTTTGAGACCAGCCTGCGCGAAAATGATTAGAGGGATCTAAAGTCTTTAAAGAATAAAAGAATAAAGTTGTTGTTTTATTCTATATCAGAAAAGCAGCAGCATCCTGTTCTCAAATGACAAACATGGAGCATCTTGTCCTGAAGGTTTCACTATCAAGGAAATAGGCTACTCCCTTGTGTAGTCAGTAAAAACAGTTAGTTCAAGTTTGAAGCTTTTGTGCCTTTATTGGAGAGACAAGACAGTTGGAGTTTGCGGAAGGACATGCAAGAAAGTAGCCACACGTCGGATTCCAACCCGGTCTGTCCGCCTTCAGGACCACAGCTTCTTTACATTGGGTTGGAAAAACCAACCATACGGCCAGCGGCCTCCCACATTCATACATGTTATAGGATGGTTATATATTTACTGCCATTATATGCTCAAATGTCCTGTTCCCAAACCAGTGGAGTTCAGGCCTTCCTGTATTTACTTTAGATATAAAGAAATCAATCTTTGCCTTCTCACTTAGCACAAAGTTATAGACACGCTGCTGTTTTAAACATAGAAGACAATGTGGGCGTCAGCGTACATTTTTAGATCTAACGTCTAGGGAGCTTCAAAGTCTCATATCAGCCAGCTCCAAATGTAAATGTACTGATCAGGGCAAAGGTAGGGGTATTTAATGAACTGACGAGGATGTTGGCAGGAATGAAGAGTGAACCCTGAACTCATATTCACAGCTGGAGTTGAACCTCAGAGCCACAGAGTCCAACAGATCACCGACGAGAAGTCTAATTAGCCATACGCTGTTACGAGCCGTGAAGTTTGAGAGCAGCTGTGAGAGAAGAAATGCTCGTACATACAAACAATCATATGTAAGTTACATTTCAACTGTTGTATTTCACAACACTGGGATTGATTAATCTTGTCCCCACCCGTCTACATGTATATCTAAGGTCTTCTTTCTGACATGCATTAGAGAAAGTCTGTTATATTTGAGATAAAAATGGGTTGGGTTTGTTTAAAAAATGATCTGGTCCAATTGGATCTCTGAAAAATACATTTCAAGGTTCATCATTTCAGACCAAGAGGACGTTTACTCCTTGCTTTTCTCATTAAAAATATGTCAAATATCCATCTATGGAGGCAAAGGTCATCAGTCTGCATTATACATTGTATAAGAAATAAACAGTGCACCACCTCGCCTCAAGGGAAGCCAAATTATTAAGAGCGTAGGAAAAGGGTCAAACTAGAAAATTAAAATTCATGTCAATACATTTTTCCTCCCAGTTTTGTGTTGATCGTTTTTAATAACACTGATTTGTGCTCGTCATCTTTCTTCTGAGAAGTTTCTTTTTAATCAGTTATTGATTCATTAAAAAAAGGTTTTAAATGCCATGAGAGGGGGACGTCAGGACATCTAGTGGTTAGCTCATGCGCCCTAAGTAAGGAGGCTACAAGTCCTCAAGTGAGCAGTTCGGGGTTGAATCCGACCGATGGCTCATTCCCAACTCTCTCTTTCTCCCTGATATCAGACTCCATCCACTGTCTCTCTAATGAAGGCATTAAAACAAATCTAAAATGTTATGATTGATATCGCTGTTGCTCCTGCAGTATGCAGCGGACTAGCAGAGTTAGAGGATTAATGTTGAGAGGAAATGTAACAAACCTTCCATAACCATGAATGTCTGCTTCAAACCGTCTAATCTGTTCTGACTGTGCTGACCTGAGTGACATTTTCCATTTTAACAGGAAGTTAAATGTTTGTGTTTGCTGATGTGCCATTCTCCCAGCCGATTTTGAATGCGCAGACTCCAAATGTGAAATTATCTCAATGCCTGTCACTTGGTTACTTTGGATTCATCTTTTCACAATGGGAGGAGGTTGAGACGTGTTGTTCTTTTGTATATACAGTCATATGGTCTAAACCAGTGGTTCTCCACTGGTATTCCCTCAGGACCCACCACCATCTCCTTCATGGGAAATCGCAATCCAATTTCCTGATATTTTTAAACCGAACAGATTTATTTCATCAAGAATTGTGCTACAAAAAAAACATGTGGCAGAACAAAGAAATCAAACAAAACAAGCATGTTTTAAAAATCTTTAAAAATGTTGACTATTTTTTTTCCAGGCACACATTTGCGACCGACTGGAAAAGGCTCCGCGACCCACCTTTGGGTCCCGACCCACCAGTTGAGAACCACTGGTCTAAACCAGCCACCCGGGGCAGCAGTAATCCCTGACCCTGATGATAACAACAAGCTCCACAAAGAGTCCACAACCTCCTCTTCTAACAATGACATCCTAAATAAAAAGGTTACTAAAATAGCAGATTAGAATAATAAATCTAAGAGATTGGTAGCTCATCCAACAAAGAACACCAAGTTACATTTCAGAGACAAAGCAATGCTGACCAGAGGACCCTGTGTGACAACATATTTAAGCTACCATATTTGTGAACTTTACAATGATAAACTAAGTCTTATCTAGTCTTATTGAGCTGTCAAAATGCAGTGATGCATAACGTCTAAAATTCCCAGGATTCATTAATATGGATTAACACTGTTTGTCTTCTGTGAATGAAATCTACTGAAAAGGAGCGAGCTGAATTCATAACTACTTCACTTGAAAAAATATTCACAACTGATCTGATAAAGTAGTTAACTCCTACCTGAAGTATGGAGGAAAGAAAAGGCCCATAATTGCTTAAATAGAGATTCACAGGGAACTTGCTTTTATCCGTCGACCTCAGTGTTTTGTGATCAGGTCACATTTCCATCTCTCACATTATGCAAATTGTAAATTCAGTCTAGGTCACTCAACTCAAATTACCTCTGCAATCATTTCAATGACCTGAGGTCTGCAGATAATAACAGCCCACGGTGAACAGGGTTAAAGTCGTAGAAACTATTGTGTAGCCTTCTGCAGTGATCGACCGGAGGCTACAATAAAGAGGGATGGTGGGTATCAAAGGGCCTTTTTTATCAAACTTTATGCTGCAGCATATGTCTGGGCCTTCAGTAGAAAAAGCACAAGGACTGCTGGTAAAAACTTTTTCTTCAGTGTTTAAAGTTTGTAACAAACATAACCTCTGTCACTGTTTGTGTTGTTGACTCTATAATCAATGAGATGATGTCACCCATGTGTGCTAGAGAGATGTTTGGAAGTCTTATGGTCGTATCCATGTAATAAATGACCATCATTTGATGAGAGAGGTTGATGCTGGAGATTCAAGAGGGGTTTGGGTAGACTAAGAATGCTTTCACATCTCTAGCTTGTTTGATTTGTTCTGACATTTATTATAAAATGACACATTTAGGGCTTTCTCATTTTTTTTCGCTCTGACTTCACCCAGAGTTTCTCCTGCCAGACCCTTAGTATTTTTTCCTCACCAAGTCCGAGTGAGCTGATGTGAGAACACAGCAGGATATTCTCCGGCTGCACACTGCATAGTGTATACACGCAACCACTACGATCTCTGTGCACGTAATTGAACTGCTGCATTATGTTTTCTGTTCGCCGGTATGTTGTTCTCCCCTCTTTAGTACTAACCTTCTTGCTATTTGTCTTTGTGTTGTTGCAACACCCCAATTTCCCCTCTAGGGATCAATAAAGTAGAATCTTATCTCATCTAATTATTGTTAAAATGGTTCACCGACTTGTCTTAGCAGACGAAGCAAACTCCAATCCTGACTTCAGTATGGCCCCCACAAACAACTCTACGTATGACAAATACTGAACACGCTAGCAAGGCAGTTCAAGCTATGGTTAGTGCAGACATCAATAACTATTCGTGGCTAACATTCAGACATTTATTCCTGAATTTCAGTGCTGGAGTCCCGACTTCTTGGCGGTCTTGTACAGCAAGCGATACTTTAATTTATAAATGTGGGTGATGAAGAAATGTGAAACATAGGCAGCTGTAATGAACTGGAAAATGAGATTGAGAGACAAGTTGTTTTTTTTTACCAGCTGGTAAACATTTTGAAACATGCTTTTTTTAAATTTTCCATTAAAGATGGGCATTTAAACATGGGGGTATGATGGGGACTGACTCGCTCAAGTGGCCATTCAAGAAACTGCAGCTTTTGGCATCGCTTCATTGGCTCCACTTTTCAGTCCCTGAGGTTTGCCACTTGGCAGCAACACAGTGTTAGTTCAGTCCATCTGCTGACTCTGGTCTCTAACACAGAACATGCTCATTATCCTCCATGTTGTGGAGTTCACATCTTCCAAGTGCTTAACAGCCACACACCACCGGACCAGTTTGCAGCACAGATGCATCCTCAGCTTTACACTCTGTCTTTGTGTTAGAAATGACTTCGGTGCAAATCTGTTTAGCTTCTTCGACATCTTGCCTCAAATATGTACAAAGATGACAACACAGACCAGGATGCAGACTGCTGCAGGCCCACTCTCTGATTCAAAAGAATGTTTTGTACTAAAAATCAGACGTTTTTAAAGATCATGATCACCTGTTGGTTACACACAAGATGTGTCAGCAAAAATTAATTTTCAAATTACACTAAACCATGTTTTCCTTACACTTATATGTATCCTTAGTCTGTCTATAAACCCTCCAATGATGAGAAAAGTTCATTCTCTATGTCTTTTTCCTGCTCCACTTTTCAGAAAATGTGTGCTCCAACAGGCCGTTTGGAGATTTTCCCTTCATGACATCACAAAGGGCAGTAGCCCCTCCCCCCAGGTGGGTGACACTCCCACAGCTAGGTGTTTGTTCTGCCCTCTGAGTCTGCCTTCTCACCATAAACAATAGGACATGGAGCGAGAAAGTTCGAGCCACCCGAGCTCTTCCAGAGAGGGGGCGTGGTCAGACACAGCTCATTTACATATTTAAAGGTACAGACACAGAAACAGCCTGTTCTGAGCTGGGCTGAAATAGAGGGGTTTATAGGAATGATCAAATACAGGATCAGAGTGGATTTTTAATAATAAAAGTTTGAATTCATAATGCCTTTTGAGGGCCGTTCATTGCCACTCTAGTCAAAGCCTGTTTCTACAGCGAGTGCTGCAGTCATTCACCGGAGCGTGCCAGCAGCCTCACTTTTTGGGGTGGCAGTAGCTCAGTCTGTAGGGACTCGGGTTGGGAATCGGAGGGTCGCTGTTTCAAGTCCCGGCACAGACCAAGTCTGGAAATTGGTCTGGTTGCTGGAGAAGTGCCAGTCCACTTCGTTTGTGTAGCTTGTTCATTAGACAGAGTATAAAATTGAATTTCCCCTCGTGGGATTATTAAAGGATAAATCATAAATTATTATTTTCAATGGAGCTTGCTGCATGCACGTCAAGCCTGACAAGGAAGTCAAGACAAGGAAACACACAGAGCGTCAGGTCGATTTCCAAATAAAGCACAACATAACACAAGATCGTATTTTCCATCACTTTATCAACATTAAGTCAGAAAAGGCACCGAATGAACAACAAAGCAACCTCAGAAAGACAAAGTAACATGCAGAGCGCACGCTGTCCAACAGAGCAAAACATGACTCTGTTAAACCCTCAGTACGGACTATCTGGGCATTAGCAGTAATCCTAGAGTTCCCTGTTCAGATTCATGGCGAGATCGCTGCTTGCATCATTATCCCATCTCTCATACTTCCACTTGTAGTTGCTAAACACAGAGGTGTTTCAAGTACTGAATTTAAAGAAACTACTGTGGTGACTGAATGATTCTAAAATGACACAACTTGAGCACTTGGAAACAGTCTCACTCTCTCCATGCACGCTCGACCCAGCAGCGTTAAAACACAGCCCTAAAAAGTGACTTCTGGTTATCTGCATTTGTCAAATACGCCGACGCTTTTTATTTTTATGCCGCTCAGCCTCCTGGGAAAGTGTGCAGAACAGTGGCCCAGGCTGGGTGTGAGGTAATTGACAAATGTGCATATCTCACTAGGAGGGACTCTCCAAGTGTTGAGGAATAGTTACCCATGTGTTTCTTTTCCTGGCGGCGCAGGTTACTGCCTGTGCGCCTGAAACCTCATTAAGCATCCGCTGTCATCCTCCATCTGTTAAACCCTCAGCCAGCAGAGCCGAGGAGCGAGGGGAGGCAAGCTGTCCGCTCACTTCCTCTCTCTTCTCCTTTCTCTCTTTATCTCCCAATCTATCGCTCTTCAACTAACTTTATAAATCTATTGTGTCCTTCTTGTTTCCCCCCCCCTACTGTTTTTCTTTATTGCATCTGTACTCCACCGTATCTCCTCTGAATCTTCTCCCTTTTTTACTTTCTACTCGGCTGCTCTGTTGTTTTGCTTAGTAAATGGTTCTTTTGAGGGCAGCAGGACTGAGTGCTGACTGTCTTCTTCTGCAGCCATAAAGACAGAAACAATGACAAGAGAGATCCATATTATGATTAAGGCTTGTTTATTACTTTGCTCACAATGTTCCCAGTGCCTGCCCCTACGGTACACAATAAAAAGCATTTGATTCGCCCCTGCAAAAAGGCATTTTAGAATTCAATTTCCTTTATCAAGGATAGCTTTGCTGTTATTGTTTTGTATTTCTATGAAGCTTTTATTTTTTTCTTATATTTCCCTTGTGTAGCTGCCCATGACAGGTCAGCAGCAGCTGGTAAGATATTTATTTTTAGTCGTGAGGTAAGGTTAAATTTGTTCATGTGTTTTTTTCCCACACTAATACCTCTGGAAAAAAAATCGCCATCAAACCCTTAAAAATCTGTCAAAGATTAAGGCCTTCATCGCCTTTACAGGACAGAACAGCTGAAGAGAGACAGGGAGTACGCTGGGAGTAGAGAGCGGGAGACGACATGCAGCAAAGGGCCGAGGCCGGATAGACCACGCTGCCTCCGTTCAAGGGGCTCGCAACATAAGCGCCAGGCTGTCGGCGCATCCAAATACACTTTAGTGTCTGTGAAAATATGGAACAAGAACGCAATTTTTTCAGATTTAATTCTACAGTTTTTAAAAATGTAGTTTCCGTCACTTAATTCCACGAGGCAGCAGCTATTAAGATCCATTATTACCACCATCCCCGGGTGATGTAAATGTAGGGAGTAGTTTAGTCAATGGCTACGAAGATCTATGTTCAGCAGTGGATGTTTTCAATTAAAATTAAAGCCTCAGTTACCTTCTGCTCTCTGCTCTCACTCAGACGACTCAGACTGCTCCATCGTAGCGTTTAGCTGCTAGTGGTGAAACAGATCACAGCGGAAATTTTGATTTCAGTTTTTCTCAGACTTTCTCACAGAGACCGGTCGTAAAGCGTTGATGTTTCATTGTGTATGGTCAGTGGTGCCGGTAGAATTCAATTTCATTGTTTGCACAAGAACACGCGTTCATACACGATCACAGTGACTGAGCCAGAGAGAGCGAGAGAGAGAGAGAGAGAGCACGCCAACGCTACCTATACAACATCAAAACATGGATTAACTTCAGCTAGCCAGACAACTGGCCTTAAAAAACAACCGCCAGCTAACTATTGGGAGCACTGAAGGGAGTACTATATACCATTACAGCTATCTCAGAGGAACATGAAGTAAAAGTGAGTATAGAACTTGAATCTCTTTTTAATTCATCATAATTAATAAAGTCAATGTCCCCTGAAGAAGCTGAGGTAACACATTCAGAGGTTGTTCACTGCTGTGTGTGTGTGTGTGTGTGTGGGGAGGGCTTGGGAAACAGTCACTGATGCTGATGGAGATATCTGTGATCTCAGATTGTGAGTGGAATTTATCATGGACTAGCTGGCTGTTATCTTCTGTCGTAGCACAGATGCTAGCGACACTAACATTAGCAGACAAAAATGGTGATTGCATTAGCTCATTTTTATGCTTCTGAAATTCTTCAACAAAGCTAACTTCACAGGTCGGCACCAGAAAATATTTTACAACCATAACCCTTGACCAATACGGTTAATTCATTTTTTTGCCTTTAAATGTGTTCGTGTCATGACGTCGGGTGAGTGGACGCAGGCCAAGGACGTGAGACAT
Organism: Labrus bergylta; assembly: GCF_963930695.1. Lineage (NCBI taxonomy): Eukaryota > Metazoa > Chordata > Actinopteri > Labriformes > Labridae > Labrus > Labrus bergylta. The sequence continues at coordinate 29,295,328 of NC_089199.1, forward strand.
CATGAAGCCTCACGACGATGCATTTTGATTGGTTGTGCCTTAAAAATGCAGTTTGATTCATGTCAAGCCGAGGAGAGGAAAAGTTGTTTTATTAATATATATTTTGGCCAATCCGTTAAATTGAAAGAATAAATCTGTGCTCCACTGCTCCACCATCATCTGCACCCTGCTGTTCACCAACATGAGATGGTCTGAACAGATAATCGTGAAGTTAAAAGAGGGGTTTACTTTCAGCCAGATTTTTGTTGATGCTTCATGAGACTATATCAGACATGAATGATCTATTTAAAGACAAACTTCCAGAGGCTTTTAATGATTCAGAAGAAAAATATCACTTTGAGCAAAGAAACTCTGACACGTTCCGTCTCTTCATCTCTCTTTTTCTAATCCTCGTGTCATTATCCATTCTCCATCCTGTCCTGTCTCATTTTCCCCTCCTAGCCTGCTAGGTGAGTCACAGCAGAGAGAGAGAGAGAGAGAGAGAGAGAGAGAGAGAGAGAGAGAGAGAGAGAGAGAGAGAGAGAGAGATGATATCCGCTGTATTCCCGTCTGAACCGGGTGTAAATAGACAGGGTCAGCAGCTGGGGTCAGAGTTTCCGATGAGAGTTGATCTCCGGAGACTGGCGCTCGGGGACGCCGATCTCCGTCAACCCCTTAGGTCTCTTCATGGCTCCACCGGCTGCCCCGCGTGCCCCTCCAAACTTTTTAATGAGGCAGTTAGTCGTGCAGCGGTGGCCTTTTCGGTGACGTTCACTGACCGAACGCTCTGATGAGAGAGAATATTGATAAAGCTGTCGGGAGGGAAAGCTCTGCCTGTCTGCAGCTGCTTGTGTCTATATGTGTGTGTGTGTGTGTGTGTGTGTGTGTGTGTGTGTGTGTGTGTGTGTGTGTGTGTGTGTGTGTGTGTGTGTGTGTGTGTGTGCGGTTATTCTTTATAGTTCCCCCTCTGAAAGCAGTTTTCTGTCTGGCAGCTGACATCCAAACACAAATAATCAGTACCCACAGTTCAGATTAAAGTCTGGTAGGTTTTTCTTTTGTTTTTCAGTTGAAAATATGACCAACGCGAGGCAAACAGCCCTGAACTAAACCAGGAAATTCATTTGTTTACAGCATTCACTCACATGTTCACATGCACGCACTGTACTGTCAACTCGTTTTTTTTTTTCAAACAGATGGTTAACATGCAACAGTTGGATTATGTTTAGGCACCAAATAAACTTCTGTTTAGGTTTAGGATAAAAGGAGTACATGTGCAGGTTGAGGACAAATATCATTGGGTTGAGTTCAAATAAAAACCCCAACAAAGAACTACAATCCTGGTCCACTGGGTGAAAGTCCTGCAAGGTTTGAAACATTCCTAATGCAGACTTTTCTCATCTTTCTACTTTGTCACTAAATTGTTGCTCTGAGCGACAAATATTCCCTCTCTCTCTGGTTCATGTGACTGCCTCTCATTGGCTGTTTTTAATATATAGGTGAGGCCTGCCCGCCCTGATGAAGACTTTCACCTGTCTTCTCTTTCTCTGGTTTAGACCCCCTACCTTTGGCTGTAGTTGATACATACAGTAGGTATGGCCAAACCTAGAGGAAACCTCCAGGAATATTGCATATGGGTGGCCAGATGGGGCCACTGAAAATCTTGAGGTGGCACACCAACACCCATATCCATCACTGAATTCCATGAATTACTGTAAAGCTTTTTCTATTTTAGGCATTGGCTGAAAACTATTTCAGACACTAGTTGTCCTCAGAGGGGTTTGAATCTGAAGGAGTACGTCGATTCTAGAGGACACAAAATGAAGTCTACTGGGAACGAGCTATCAAAAAAAAAGACAAATTATAGCAAAACGGAAAAACAAGACACTGAGAGTAAATTGTACAAGATCCTGAATAAATCACTCTGTGCTGTTTTTAGTAATGATTCTGCTCTTCACACATTAACAGACATCCATACCCTCAGAGACGTGACACTGTTGAAACGGAGCTGAAGCCTGATGAAGGCTCACACCACCACTGTTGTTACTTCCAACTAAATGTGACACCCCCCCTCTTGTTCGCTGTCACATGTTATTTTAACCGCCGTTGCTTACATATTAGGAGTGCTGATCAGCACGGTGCTGTAGTGGAGGGAAGGAGTCATTAATAATTCAGGGCTGAGCTGTCCGTCGGCCCACTGGGAACTTATCAGATGTAAGAGCAGATGACAACGCCCGGCAGGTATTAAAGATGGTATCTACACATAAGCACCTAGTATGCTAGCTAACACTCCTACATGTGTGTGTGTGTGTGTGTTGGTGGCTCACACACACACACATTTCCATGTGGAGTAGGATTACAGATGAAGCAGGTGAGAGGCGGGAGAGATCACAGAGAGGAGCTGGATTTATCAGCTGTATTAAGAACACTGATAGGAGATAGATAGAGGCTTTTTGTGCTCCCCGGGTGAGGACATGACGATCAGATCCGACACGAGGCTCATGTCTTCAAAGAGCCTCATTGAAATGAGAGGGCTGGCTTTAACTTGACTCACCGCGCTGCGTGTTCCTCTGTCAAGGTGTGATCAGATGCTGTCCTGATACTTCACACAGTACGATGTGGGAGTCTATTTTTTTTTTTTTTGGTTTGTAACTCCAGTTCACTGGTGTCGGGTGAAGATTCACAGAGATCAGTTCTTTCTAAATGAAAAGACATATTTTCATAAAGCTACACACACTTACATCAGATGCTCTTTAACGCACAGGCTTGCAGTGTCTTTAACCCTTAGCCTAGGCATGTCAACGGCCAATGAGGCGCCATCAAAAGGTTTTGAATCACACACATTAGCAGGTGCAAAAATTATAATACACAACATTAGCTAGTAAAACCATTATTTTCAAACTAGCAGAAGCTATTAATTTCAGAAATTATTTTCAGAAGTGAGGTGTTTTTACAATCAATGATTTGAACATATCGGAACAAAACGAGCGACACAGTTGTAGACATCACTGAACACAAAATAAATCGTCATGCAGGAAGACTTTAAACTTTTTTTTCTCTCTGAGAGACCTCCAAAAACAAGGTGCATATTCCAGATTTTACAGGAGGTGTTAAATGTTGTGTTTACTGATTAGGACAGCTCATTTACTATTTATCGTTGTCTATTGATGGGGTTCTGAATTAATGTTGTTGTGGCATATCTTGAGGAGAGAAGTGCACTTTGAAGTTGTTGCGAGCCTCATTAAAGAAAGTGACAAAAGTGTAGTTAAACAATAATCCACAGGACATTGCTGCATAAGAACAAGAGAGTGACAATCTCCCAACATGAGAAAGGAGTGGTTTGATGCAGGTTTCTCATCTTAGCTGTCATGCATCAATTAAGACGCCCAAGTTATTTATTTCCCCTCAGAAAGGTGGGGGGGCGACGGACCAGAATGTCCTATGTGCGTATATGACTGACATTTGAAGGGCAAGCTTAGCAAAGCTTACCTTATATTGAAGAAACTGGACCCTATAGGATGGGGCCAGAGAGGGAGTGAGCTGATGTAAAAATGATCAGGAGCGTTACTCCAATCTGTAATCATGCTACGCTGAGAATGTATCATATATTATGAATACAGGCTGCTATGAATCAAATCATCATTCATTTTTTGTTGTTTCAGTTTTGAGACAAAGCCATGGCTTGTCAGGTGATTAACTAGTAATGCGTTGCCACGGTTACCTGCAATAGGATTGGAAGATAATTGTTTCCTGAAGCCAGCACAGAAAGTAGACACAGCGTGGAGTTTATATATTGAATTTGACCAATTTGTAGTGATTCACCAACATGAACATCGGCTCATGAAATACACCAGTTTGCTTTTTTAAATGTGTATGAAGTTATAAAGTCTGAAATAGAAAAAAAATAATAATGTAAAGTAATAATTCACTTTCTGACATTGCACTATAAAACTTGAAAACCTGAAAAAAAATGGAAAGCCAGCAAATGATATGATCTCAAAGACTCTTCAACAGTTAGGTTGAAGGAGCTCTCAGGCCGTCAGTACAGTTAGTAACTCTCCGCTCAGGCAGAGGAGCTCCTCATCTGATCGCCCCGGCACAGCGTTCGGCGATAAGAGAGGACACTTAATAATCGGAACGGACAAAAATACAAACAGCCTTGTCTGAAACTTGTCATCTGGTATTAGTATATTTCCAACGACTCTACATTCTGTTATTTATTTACTCTTGAATGGTAAAACATGCACCTTATCGTTTTAAAATTTTCAACCACAAATGGGTCGCGTTCTGTTCAAGATCACCTTAAAGCAAAAATATATAGGAATTTGGTTTCCTGCGCTTTGGCACCAACCAAAGGTAAAACACACACAGTGCTGTTACACCTACCCCTCTTCACAACGTGCATTTTCTTCACAAGCGAGGGTTGCAAAGGCTGCAAAGACGCTTTGAAAAGCCAGACAAGAAAGTCGACTGACAAGGTTCAGTAATATTTGAACAAATATGACTCTGCAAGCGTCTACAGCCCGTTGTCTGAAAACTGTTTGCATGTGGAGCATGTGTATGTGTTTTCAACTGCTAATTTATCATGCTAGTTGATATAGGTTTGTTATGTTCCAAACTTATAAAGCTAAGTTGAAGCTCAACAAGGAAAAAGATAACTTTCTAAAGTAAAATGCATTCATTAATTTATTTGTCAGCAATCCTGAGACATAACTCGGGTTGGACTACTTTTTGTACCTGTAAAGCTGCTAAACTTGAGAAAATGATAACACCGAGTAAAGATACAGCCAAATCTGTTGTGTATAATATCTGCAGGGGATGTACACTCTGCTTCATGCTCGGCCACTCTCTATTTTTCTCTCTTCTGAGCTTCATCTGTCTCCATCCTCTTCCTCTTAGCCCATCTCTGTACAGGTTGATACAATAGCTGAGGCTAAGTGGCTTCTTTTTAGCTGAAGGCTGGTGTGTGAACTAGTGCCATAAAAAATGTATGTACCCCTCCAGGGAAGACCAGAACCCGCTGCCGAGGTTACATCGTGCAGTAAACGGGAGATCAGGCCACTCTGTGGACATCAAAAGAATCACCTTTCTCCCTGTTGAAAGTTTTTGTGCTATTAAATCGACCTTTACAACAACTAGTTTAAGGTGGAAAAGTTACAATTTGTTGACTTAACATAACAGGTCCTAACATAAGACCCAGCTTATGTCAGGACCTAGACTAGAATGTATCAAGACCAAAAGAAAGACTGAGTGATTGAGATGGAGTCAAGACTAGACCAGCACCAGTACCGGACTGCATGATGACACACTTAAAGTCTCAAATGTGCCCCATCAAAGGCTAACCAGTGAAACTGCATGTTTTGCCACATACAGGCTCAAACTGTAATTTAAAGTGAATAAAACTACAGAAAGGATTGCTAAAGACACAAACTTTTCTGCCAAGGTTAGATACTTTTCTTTTTTAAACAGAAACCACCACCACTAAACTCTATCCAACGCCCACAGAGTCCAAAAACACAATATAGCTTGCAGAACAAGTGTTGCTGATCTACAGGTTCCTAGACCAGTTTTTTTTTCACTCAGCCAACTTTGTTTTTCAAACACAACATGAATTTAGTTTCTAAAGTAGTCTGCAAAAAGTAATAAGCTTCTGCAGCCTTCAGGTGCCCACAGCAGAGTATATGTAATATATCTTACATCATGAATCTAGTCTAGATAGACTCAGGACCTCAGAATCGTATTTCAGTCCTTCAGCAAATGCATTTATTACCTTTACACCTCAGTTTTATCCACACAATGTTTTATAGAATCCTACATCTCTGAATGCCGTATGGGGACTATTCTCACAATCCCTTACTCACAAAAAATGATATTAAAATATAAGAAAAGAAGTGATATTATTCACAGAGACACATAATGCATGCATTGCAACCCTGAAAGCTGACGTGTCAAAAAATTCAGTACAATTTCTGGGGGTAAAAGGATTACTTTGAGAATGGATGTTCCTGCAGGAGACCCAATCTGAGCGCTGGGGCCGGTGTTCATACAGATCTGCCCATTCCAAAAGTCATTTTCACTTCCAGCGCAGGATGCATAATGTATGACAGGGGGTGCTTTTCATTATTTCCGACGCATCTCCTCGCTTCCCTCTCTGGCGTCTTAACTCCTCCCAGCGAGGATGTGAGAGGAAAAGATTTGAGGAAGAGATGGGAAGGACAGCTGAAGCAGCCGAATGAGAAATGCGAGGTGTTCTAGTGTCTTATGTTACGTTCCTATGTATGATGTTGCAGTTTAGAACCATCAATGTTTCCAGATATGGGATCGGGTACTTTTGCTAAATATTTTAAATAAACAGCATGAAAACTAATCAGCCGCTTAAGCTGGCCCTAGTCAAAAAGATGAGTGGGTTGCACCCCAGTACGATACAGGACGGACGTGTTACAGTACAATGTCCTTCCATGTTTCTCTACAAAGCATGTGATAGTCAAAAGATCCTAGTGACAAAGGAACAAAGTTGACAGGAGGGCTAGAAGAAAGAGCATAAATGAGGAATCGACTGATTGTTCTCTCAAAGATTCTTATGAAAGAATCATAAGTACGAGATGTAATGAAATTATCTCAAGACGTCAATACCAAGTTCACTCTGAAGGTAAAACACCTCAGAGACCTCAACCTGTCTCAAAGTGGACATTTGTTCAAAATGTTTAAAGACTGTGTTCCCTCCAGGCATTCCTGAGATCCCGTGTTCAGAACAAAGGGACAGGAATAATGTTAAGAAAATGTTTTTACAGGATGTTGTGATATTGTTTAACTGGTTAACAGATTCCATCAATTCTGCAGCTCCACGACCAGATCCCTTCTGCACATGTCTTGGCTCCAAATGACAAAACAGTCTCAAAGTGTCAGCGCCTTTTGTGGGTTTTTTTTGGCTTTTATTTGAATCCACCAGAAGGAGATGTGACGTCCATATGTATACACAATTTATATTCCAAGCAGACTCTCGTCAAATAATAAAAAATAAAGAAACGTATCAGGTGCTTTTAGGATATAATATTCACAAGAATGAACAAAAAGCAGCTTTGTGTTTATATGATGCTGGAACATATTATTAGAATTTTATTGATTTTGATGTAAAAGATGTATCACTCATCAAGTGATGCCGCATGACAATGCATCTCATCGTGTAACTGCGGCTCTGATATTACCTCTAGATCAGCGGTTCTCAGTAGTCTAGCCTCAGGACCCACATGCTCTCTTTAATGAGAAATTGCAGCTGAAATGTCTGCTATCTTTCCAACCATTCAGATTTATTCAGTGCCATTTTTTGTATAGTTCGGACCTCAGATAGTAGTTAAAAGGTTACAGAATAAAACAAACATGTTCAAAAAGCACCTCTTAGGCTTTTTGACACTGTTTTTTCAAACAGGAACACATTCACAACCCACTAAAAATGTCTCCACAACAAACTTTTGGGTATTGACCCACCAGTTGTGAACCACTGCTCTCGGATCACAACATATTACAGAGTATGTGCTGTAATAATGAAGCAAGTGAATAAAGAAACTCTCAGACTTCCATGTTGGATAAATCTGTTTCCTCACTTTTATCACCTCCCTCTCCTGTCCTCTTCTCGCGCTACATTCAAAGGACTGGCAGATCACTCCTGATGGCAGAGGAGGCACACTTTCCCGGTCAGGAGAGGGGGAAAGGACGTGAGGAAGCACAAGTTAGCTGAATGAAAAGCACCCACTGTTAATCAACTTGAGGCAAGACAGTGAGGGAGTGATTCGGCTAGAAGAGCCTGCCCTCTGTAGGCCAACTCCCCTCAATTCATCACCATTCATCAAGGCCTTTCCCTCCATATTTTACCAGGATCTCCTGCTTTTTCCACTTCCAAAGTGTAATCCTGCCACCTCCTTTCTTCACAAACTATCCTCCCCCTTCAAAAATGGGTGCCTTGTTTTTTACACGGGAAACCCCAGCAGCCATCAATCTTAATATTCCTCCACAATGACAAACATTTTTTTTGTTGTCTAAGTCAATTAATCTGCCATTCATCTTCCTGCAGAGCTGTGACATTTATGTGTGTATGAATACAAGCTAGCACAATCCATGTACAGTATTTGTGTGGGCAGCTTTATCCCTCATCATTGTCTTCATTACCTCTGATCAATACCACCCACACCAACACAAGCCCGCCCTGCCCACACACACATACATACAAAAACACACACCGTAAATGCACTCACTCAGAGGCACTCCACATCATCTTTAAATATACTTTTGGAGTGTAGATATTTACTCAGTGCTGGAGAGGGGAAAAAGCAGTAGAAAAAGAAATCAGCTTTATTGTTTATGACTACACATCATCCTCCTCAGACTGCTACAGGGGAGCAGAAACGGAGAGATACAGGTGAAGCCGCTCACACACACAACCACACACTGAGAAAAAGAACTGAGAAAAAAGAAAAATAGCCAGGCTGGGAACTGGAATTGATCTGACATTGGGCCCTGGGGCCACGTTATGACGAGGTTTTGCAGTAGCTGGGAGAGGTTTGATGGGGAAAGGGGGGGATGTTCATCACAGCAGAAGTAGACGCCATCATCCTCCTGGAAGGGGAACTGTTACATTACTGTCTGCCTACACTGTCTGTAAGTAAAGCTGTTACCGCGCTAATGAGCCCAAGAATACTTGCACTCCCATGGACCGAAAAACTTTAATATTCTTCCTCACTCTGCAAAGCAAACAGCGCGGTTGATGGTGGAGGAGACGCGAGGAAACTCACCGCTGGCAAACATCTTTAGATGTCAAACCTCTGAGGGTGGAAATGTGTCTTTACAAGATGTAATAGTTACTAGGAAAGATATGAACGAGGACTGTGAATGTAGATGGAGTAAACAATTCTGCACCTTCTAAACTGCCTTAAAGATGGCTGTCATTTACTGATCAAAACAGCTTTCTTCAGCTTACGTTCGACGTGTTCTTCAACATTTCGGAATCTATTATGATGTATAGAAATATGTCGGACAGCATCATCGCTTTTTTAACAAAGACAATTTACTTTTGAACCTGGCAGGTTGCACTTTGAGTCAGTCTTTCACACACATTGACCCAAAACCACCTGAGCTCTTAGGTCTTGTAGGTTCCTCTGGATTGTTGGTGAGGACGGCCTGTTGCTATGGACCCCTCCCCCCCATTCCTTGCCAGAAGCCCAGGAGTCCTTGTCCTGGCAGCAGAAGCCAGGTAGACGGAGCTCCCCCAACCTTCAGCGAGGTGATCTGGCACTACTACCACCCGATGTCCCTGACGCCACCACCATTGGACTGTGTCATCCCACAACCATGGCTTGATCCCAAGCCAACACCATCAGACTGTTTCATCCCAACAAACACATGACCCCCAGCCACTACATCAGACTATGTCGTCCCAACTACCACTTGATGCCCAGGCACCGCCATCAGACTTTGTCATCCCACAACCACCGCTTGACCCCCAGCCACTACATCAGACTTTGTCGTCCAACAACCACCACTTGACCCCCAGCCACTACCATCAAACTTTGTCGTCCCAACTACCACATGACCCCCAGCCACCACCATTGGACTATGTCGTCCAACAACCACCGCTTGACCCCCAGCCACTACATCAGACTTTGTCGTCCAACAACCACCACTTGACCCCCAGCCACTACCATCAGACTATGTCGTCCAACAACCACCGCTTGACCCCCAGCCACTACATCAGACTTTGTCGTCCAACAACCACCACTTGACCCCCAGCCACTACCATCAAACTTTGTCGTCCCAACTACCACATGACCCCCAGCCACCACCATTGGACTATGTCGTCCAACAACTACCACTTGACCCCCAGCCACTACATCAGACTATGTCGTCCAACAACCACCGCTTGACCCCCAGCCACTACATCAGACTATGTCGTCCAACAACCACCACTTGACCCCCAGCCACTACCATCAGACTATGTCGTCCAACAACCACCACTTGACGCCCAGGCACCACCATCGGACTGGGTCATCCCTAAACCACCGCCCGACACCAGCAACCACCATTGGACTGTGTTGTCTCACAACCACCGCCTGACGCCAAGCCACCACCATTGAACTGTGTCGTCCCAACCACCGCCGTCCTCATTCATGCACGGCCTGCTCGGACCTCCACCTCAGCAACGAGGAAGTGTGGACAACAGGAATGCAAAGAATACAAAGGAGAAATCCTTCCTGCATTTTATCCCATATGCTCTTTTGTAAAGCGTCTCGAGATAATGCTTGTTATGAACTGGCGCTAAACAACTAATGATTGATTGATTGTTTGATATGTTTACAAAGCAAGGACCTGAAATGGAGAAGTTCTCAATAGGATGTCAGAAAAAGCTTTGTGTTAACTTCACAAGTTGTACATTCACCAAAGTTAGAGGTAAACACACTGTACAGCTTGTTAGACAAACAATACATTGTGTTTCGGTGTTTACATTGTTATACTGCACCACCCTGACCATGTAGCCTGAAACCATTTGGGGAAATAAACAGTGAAGCTCAGAAAAGTTGCGCGACCTGTTCTTTGTATGTTACCATGTGAACCATGTTGAAGCAGGTTGGACACACAGTCTCCTTGATACCAATTAGCAGCTGCAGGCAGGTCAGGAGAGAGATACAGGAACACCTGGGCTCTGCCAATACAAGACAGGAATGCACCGAACACACAATCATACAAACACACACACACACGAGGTAAAGCCCACACCACACACAAAAAAACAAAAAGCTGTGTGTACAGTCTGGCTGCTTTTTTGTTTTTTCATCATTCCTTTCAGGCACTTGAACATTTGTTCAAAGATCCTCGCTGAGTCGGGGATGCAGCCGAACAGACAGTCAGACATTTACAGCAGAGTAGACGGGTCCACCACCGTTTGACTACTCGTCAAAAACATTCATCTGTAGAAAAAGGATACTCTCCTCATTTATGGTGACACTGATTCAGAAAAACAAAACAGCTGTGTGTCCTGTCATTTCTTCATAAAGGAATGTATAAAATATGGTGACACTGGGACTTTAGATAACATGTGATAGATAAGTAAATGAGATCCTCAAAAGGGACATTTTTGTCTTTTTTAGCACCTCAGCGCTAGTTAATTTATCATCAAATACATTTAAAGAATCCATCGTTTTCACTCTACAAAGTTCAATTAAATAGATTTTTTTCTGAAGTTAAGACATGCTGAGTTAGTTTGTTAACATCTCTAACGTAGTCAATGCTAAGAGGACAGTTGTGTCATTGGTCAGAAGTTGGTGGCCTGATAGCTGATTGAATACAGCTGAAATGATCAGCACATCAAGTGTCTGTTGCCATGACACCTGTCACTCGGAAGAGGATGAAACAGTGCTTGTGCTGTAAAAAATTAACCCATTCAGAGATATAACATGTCTATCTTAGTGTGGATTCACCCTCCGCTCCACCAAAATTTGAAACTGTTGTAAGTCATTAAAAAAATTATGTTGTCATCTTTATCTTATAACAAAGGGAGGACTTAGCCCTGATAGCCCATTCATACCAGCTGTCCTTGTTTCTATATCTATTCTACTGCCTCAAGCAGCTTGAATGAAGCATTGACTGGTTGCTGGTGTTCCTGAAGGACCAACCAAAACAAACGATTAGGGCGCAGATAGCCTAGCAGTTCGGTCATGGAGGCTGAAGTCCTCTAAGCAGGGGGGGCCTGGATTAAAGTCCGACCTGCATCCTTTAACGCATGCCATTCCTCACTCTCCCTCCCCAATTTCATATAGTACACTATAAGGCCTCCGTGGATTACTGTAATCACAGCAGCAAAATTAGTATGATACTGCTAATGATGTTACTGACATAAACAACATAAATGACTGGCCATTTTTTATGATTCCCCGCCAGCGAATGTTAAATTTGACAATAACAATAAAGTCTGATCACTTTTGTTTTCCATTTAAACTAATTATTGATCTGCAACACGTTTGTCAGTTTAAGTAAGCCAAGATGAATAAAAAGAAAAGTATGATATACTAACTTCTTACTGGAAGATTAACAGCTAGAAATATCGCCATGCAAAATTGTTTAAGGTATCATAAAACTAAAGTCTACTTAAATGTAAACCAAAACATCGACTTAAATCAGACTCAAATGAAAACACTACTGACTGGTCCTGGGGGGGTTCAGCCTTTCTTAGTCAGGGGGGCTCCAAAGAAAAAACAAAGTTGGAAACCATTACTCTAATGGATATTAGATGAAATATTCTTACTTAAAGCAACAATATATACATTTTCATATACAAGTCAATCTAATAGTACAGTAACGTCAAACAGGGAGCACCTTGGTCGTTTGTTTTCAGCACTATGTAATTTCAGCAGCGGGCCGAGGTTCTCTCCAGAAAAGTGTATACGTATTTCACACACAAAAAAAATCAGCTAGCCCGTCTCAGTACAGAGACCTTTAGTCGGTGCCAAAGGGCACCAAACCAAATTCCTTAATACTGTTGCTTAAGCCTCCATAAGTCACATTGGATGTTCTCAGATCAAACGTTTTCTTATCTAACAGTTGAAATGCAAAATTAAGAATGAATACCTAATCTGTCAGTTTACACCACTCGCAGGCATCTGAAGTTAAACTAAGGCTCCTTTGGTGTTCTCTTTAATTGGTGTAGTCCTTTAGACATAAATGAGGACAACATTGGGAGTTTGACTTCACTGCCTTGTCCAGGTCACCTGTAGTTAACATCTTCTTCATGTTTAATTCCAGTGTAATTAGAGTAAAAAATGAGGTGTGACCTGTCGTGTTACCCAGAGCTCTGTGCTGCCCTCAAACTGTCTGGCCGGAGTAAATAGCCGGTCCCAGGATGATGATGATGTTGCTGATGACCTGTGGCGCCTGCTGACGGGAAGCAGGCTTTTTAGCATGGAAAGTCATTACAGCTTTCTGACCTTCCTTCTAATGACACTGACACTGTAACCTCACACCGCTGTGTCGCCCGACTCATTTACATGCGTCCAGGGTGAGCGGGTGACACGGGGTCAGGGAGAACACGAGGAGCTGCCAGCACGCCGGTGCTCCACCAGCTGCTGACCCGAGTTAATGGCTGCACGGCCCAAACCCCACCGCCAGGACGGGCAGCAGCAGATGGGTGGAGCTCATGCGACACCAACACTGCAGTCACTTCAGAAGATTCTGAGTAGCAACATCTGGCTCTGTTACGGAGGGATAATTAGGAATCAGCTGTGCACAAATAATAACTGCCAGTCTAAACACAGACAAGCATGTCTTTAAATAGTGCCTGCGGTGTGGGAGATCATTCACTAATGCTCTGTATTACTCACATACATTGTGACAGAGTAGTAGTAGATGTTTGTCTCTCAAATACATAAAATACTCCAGGTTGAACTATCAGTGCATGGAGAGACACTGTAGTGACTATAAAAGGTTATTTTTTCCTGGATAACTAGCTTACTTATGATAGAAAATGCTAATTTAAAAAAATGGAGTAGACATGGAATGAGAGAATATTGGAAAATGAGTGCAAACAAATAGAAACTGTCTGCTATCCTCTTAGAGCAGACCGTTGCTGTAAGAAGAACAAACTGTTACTAAGAAAAGCCAACGGTTGCCAGGGATGCAGCTCTCATTAAAATACACTCTTTAGGACTTAAAAGCAGGGTTGGACATTTTCTCCGGATACACTTTTTTAAGATTTTGGTTGAAATTTTCTTTAGGTCCTGACAGAAATTCAGTGAAGGGCGTGGCTTTTGAGGGTGCACCGAGGGGAGTGGGTTGGTGTGGATGGAGCAGGGAATGCGTTTTAAAAAAAAATCACGCTAGTTTTTGGAAAAACTCAATCTTTAATGTTATCATATCAATCCGCCGAAAGATGTCAGGTTGATTTACGTTGATCTGTTTACTGTGTGACAACTGCAGGCTACCACAGAGAAATCAACCAAACTGAAGAAGGCACATGTTAGGCAACACGTAATGGAACGTGGTATTGGACACAGTAGTGTTTTAAAGGCTCATACATGGAAAAAAAAAGGATTATCAGACTTCAAAATGATGCTGCCCTGATTCATGCTGACCTTTTCACCTTGTGTCACTTCATCATCAGTGGAAATGTTCACTTTAATGCGAGTAACAACGGCTGGCTTGGATCATTCAGTGAAGGCTTAAGAGTAACCAGTTGCTATAGACGCAGCTCTGACAGTGGACTCCAACGGACTACCTTTTCAGAAGAAGAAATAAATCATTTGTAAGTCAGTAACACATATCTATATTTTGTTTCAAATGATTGAATTCCTATAGTAGCTGTGGAAAATGGCCTTTCAGATAGGACTTAGTGTGCGTTGAGCTCAATGCAGAGTAGGGCTCAGAGCAGAAGGGGAGCGCACACGAGATAAAAGGAACATTGCTGGTTGACCGAAACGGTAGTCGGTGAAAAAAAAAGCTACTTTTGGATGCACAGTACGTTTGTATCTGTCCACTGTTCAGCAGAAAGCCTTGATCTTTCTACTGCGGAGGAGGAGGAGGAGACGAGCTGCACAGAGGAAGAGCAGGACACAACAGGATTTTAGGCTCGTTCAGGAGTTGTCTTCGGTGCACGGTGCAAGAATGGCAAGCGAGACCTTAAACGCGGGGTGCAGATACGCTCGTGCGCGGCTCTACACATAGACAATGAATGGGCTTGACATTGGACATGCACAGCGCCCACCGCGTCGTATCTGAAAGGCCCTTAATAAGTGGGATGAAATGTAAGGTCTAATGTATCGCGGGCTAGTTGTTATCACGGGGGTAGCTCCATTGTCCCCTGCATACTCTTTCTGTTTAAGAGAGTCATACGAACATAATTGTTCAGAGGATCACTTGGTAGAATGACTGTGTTCCTCATGTGGGACGCATGAAGACCCCCCCCCCCCCCACCCTCCCCCCTCCAGTGTCAGCATTACTTGACAAACAGTGCAGTGAGTTCACAGCTGCACAGAGAGGTCACTACACTGGAACATTTGTGAGTCGATGACCTTTGTAAGAAACATTTCTCTCTGATAGAAAAACCGCAGAGCCATTATTCTTCAGGCTGCTGCTATTATGGAGAAAAAAAAAAAAGTAATTACACTGGCTGTTTCAGCACACTTCTTATTAATGACAAAGCTTTCAGTCATTTAACATTGCGGCTCTCCACTGTCAACAGCGAGGACTGTGTTTTTCATTTATTTCACTTAATTTTGCGAGGGGGCCCTGCTTGTCTAAACAAAGCCTAATGAAAAATCATCAAGCATCAAGCCAAAGTCAAATTGCAGATCCACGAGATCCATTACTCATGACAGATGTATAAATGTGTTTTCAGTTAGGCACTGATGGATAGGAGGAGACTTAAAAAAAATACACTGGCAGAGTGTATTGGGCCAGCAGACAGATAATGCACTCAGACAAAGCAAACAAACATGCTCGTTTTGGATTTTACATTATGTGATGTGTATTGACTTTGACATCTGTGAGGACTGAGGGAGATATACACATTTATTTTCTGTAGTGAATTACTGTAATCACAGCAGCAAAATGAGTATGATACTGCCAATGATGTTACTGAATCCTATGTCAAAGCAAATTAGAGGTCAAATAAAGAAGTCAGAGATCTTTAGTCGCTCAGCTGAGAACAGGAATCCTTCCTCTGGCTCGAGGTCCGCAGATTTAGAAACATCCCATAGGAACACAGTCTGTGTGAATAATGTGTCATTGGAGAAGTGGAGAATTAATCTTGTTTTCTTTTGTTTTGTCCTTTTTATAATGAGTTAAGAACTCACTTTTGATTAATGAAATGTACGCTCAGAATCCTGAAATGTTTTGGAGCTCTGATGACGACAGGATGGAGAGGTTGTTTCATTCCTATGTTTATAAGTCGGCCATGTTTGTCTCCAAAGCCGGGAAGAAACGTCAGGATGGTTTGCTATGTTTGCTATTATTATGAAGTGTCTACTTTTGGTCTTTGGCCTCTAATGGTGTCTTATGAGCCTGTTTTGGGCTGGGCCGACAGGGGCAAAGTGTTCACTTCTCTGTCTCCTTCACTCTTCAGTAAACTGTTAACAGTTCCATCGAGCGCCCCAACAAGGCGTGCAGCACTGCCAATACGTGGTCACAATTTTGCAGCATTTCTGATTTTGCAGCTGTTTTTCAGAATGTGTGTTGTAAATGGTTTGGACAGTTGCATAGCGTCTTAGTCGGCCACCGTAAGAGACAACAATGACAATTTAGCAATGTAAATTAATTTCCAATTAATGAGCTTGCAAATCACATGAACGTGTACATCAGACAACTTTCACTGTTACATGATTTAAGTTAGGCTCTACTTTGTATCTGGAAGTTTTGCACACACATTGTTTTAGAATTTTGATCCTCTGAAACCTTCTACTACAAAATTGAACTTTTAAAAGAGTCCTTGAATTTCGATGGAAATGAGGACGATGGCTCTGACAGACTCCACCACATTCTTTAGTCCGACTGAAATCAAAACTTTTCATTACATTTTACTGTCAGAAAATCTGTCAAAGTCCTTTTCAAAATCTATTCATACACGTTCTTTACAAAAAAAGAAAAAAAGAGGAGGTCACTGACCTCCAAGCCAATGAGTGAACACGCCAATATGTGACACAATCAAAACCGAATCGTTCTGGAGACAACATTTCATAGAAGGACATTCTTTGCAGTTGTCTGCAGTGTTGAAAGATTAGAAAGACTTATGCAATTGTTGAATCTGTTTTTGTTTTTTCCTTTTATTATCATTGAATTCTTTCATCATTTAATACATAGGTCATAAAGTCATAACCTTTTTCTGCTTTCAACATTTCCTGTTAAACTTACACACACTCGTCGTGCCTACGCTCCTGAGAAGGTCAAGATAAGTGTGACATACACTGAAGCAAAACCACATAGGAGCTCGTAGGCGTACAACGCTTCTGAGTATCTGCTCGGTTCACGGTCTTCGAGCTGAAACCACATATGAACTTGGTATTACCTATGTCATGAACTTGGCATGACCTGTGTATGCACCACGTTTCTGCAAACGTGCATTGTTGAGGTGTTACAGGATCTTGAAAAAAAGAGAGACTTTTTGTCTATAAAAACGCTGCAGAAAATCTGATCGAGGTTCTTTTTTGCCTTGCAAAACGAATCCACGCCACTCCGACTTTTGAAATCCCATTTTGGGATTTTGGGACTTAGTCTCTGAGCCAAGATCTTTTAAAACCTCAAGTGTCTACATTCACAGGTTTAGACTTTGGTCTTTGAGTTTTGTTTTCCTTTTCCATTTTTTATATCTTTTACTTTTACTGTTTTGTATTTGCATTTGGAATATCATTTGAAATTTTGTTATAAATTTTCGGAAATCATTTTCTGACTGAAATCATTCATACCACAAAGACTGAAAGTTCCCCTTAAGGACCCCCTGTACCTCGGAAGGTAAGTTTTGAGCAGTCACACCACGGCACACTTGTCTTACTGATTTATATCACACACTTCATACACACCTAACATCCTAGCGAGGGGAGTTCACAGTTATTCCCTCTCTGGGGGGGTAATCTAGAGTCCTATACCAGGGGTTATCCTTAAATCTAATTATTCTAGAAATGAATGTTAGGCAGATAATCCTGGAGCTGTGATTATAACTTGTTCATCTGTCCTCCAAAGGGTGTTAGAGGAGTAATTTTACATAGCTCCTTCCACTAGGAAAGAGTAGACTAGCAGGTTGGTAGGGAGTGAGCTCTCATGTGATGTGTGGTGAGCTTCCGTTAGCTATAGTAAAGTTATTCACCCCTCTTTGCATGTCCAGGACATGCTACAACAGTAAAGTTTGAAGTGAATGTAAAGAAAGCGTCTGACACATCAGCATCCCTCAGCTCCCCCTGGGAAGGTGGCCGTGGCTTAGCTGGTAGAGTCGGTCGCTATCGATAGCAACATGTCTGATGTGTCCTTGGGCAAGACACTTAACCCCGAATTACTCCTGCTGCTTCGTCTATGGTGTATGAATGTGTATGAATGAGATTAGTTACTTCAAATGGTCACATTAAAGGCTTTATATGCAATTTTTTGATCCAGCAGATGTCGCCCTTGAGCACCAGCATGAAACCAAAACAACTCGCGCTGCATTGTTGTGTTAGCATGCTAATGCTAGCGATCTTTATTATGCTCGTATCTTCACACTGCAGTGAGTACAGTATGTTATTCTTCTTTTCTCTAGTCCCTCAATTAAACAACTTTTATACACGAGGGGAGGAGTCAGCCGGCCGTCCTGGCGATGTAAACAAACTGAAGATAGGACTCTGAAAACATCACAGACAGTGGGACTCGGGTGTTACACCCATTGTAGACAGTCATGACTCACAGAGTTATTTTCAGAGGATATACTTGATTTCTATTATATTTAAGTGAGAAAAATTGCATTAAAGAGTTTAACATAGCAGCATCTGCCATAAGTGTGTGGGGCTGGGGATTGAACCCCAGACAGACCTTCCGGTTGATAGACGAACGACTCTACCAACTGAGCCGCAGCTGACCCTGTAAGTTCTGGGTAAGACCCAAAGCATAGTTCAAGACTTCTGTGGATTTGTGTTAAAGCGTTTCAAACGAGCACACTGGTGAGGTAAAAAAATATTACCCACACCATCCTGAGTTAACTGTGCTCAAACTGGACGGAAGAACGGATGATGAGCCTCTCGCGCTGCTTGTGGAAAAAAAAACTCTTCCATTTATAATTGTATTTCATTTCCACGACTGTCTTTTTTTCAAATTGAGAGATGACTGTAGATGAGAGGTCTTTGAGGTTTGTTTTTTTCCTTGTTCTGCTGTCATATCTGGGCTCACTATAGTACATATTAAATGTCCCAAAGCTTTTTCCTTCTTTGTGTTGTCAAATGCTGCCACCAAACCCAGCTCCGGCTTGGAAGAGCCCTTCCTTTCTGCCTCTCCACTGCCCTATTATCTGCCAAATAATAGTTGAATGAACAAATGTTACTCTTTAATTTGGTATCACAAATCCCCAGGTCTATGATCAGCTTATCACAGGCATGCATGCAGGAAAGGCTTAGCACTCGCAGCATCTATTTTGCCCAGTAGAGGCGTTATACTCCACTTCACTGCCAAAACGACCAACCAGCAGACTGAAAGGAGGCTGTGGAAGAGTTTCTGTTTGGCGTCCAAAACAGCAAGATAACCTCCATGTTTGGTTGGGTCGCAAAGATTTATCACCAGCGCAGGTTGACAAGTGCACAGATGTATGCACAGACACAGACACACACACACACACACACACAAGGATGAGAATGTGTGTAGAGCAAAAAGAGACCTTGTTCTACCGACAACAAAGTTTGCAGATGCAGCCCGAGCCGCACTGTTTACGTGGAAAAAAAGTGCGCACAAATGGGGCTTCAAAGGTAAATAATTCAAATGATGTTTTGTTACCCTGCGTCTCCCAGATGCTCATGTTTTTCTGGGTGGATATCAAAGACTCCTCTTTATTCTGCCACTTGAAAAGAAACAACAAAATCGAGAAGATAAAGAGAGACAGAAAAAAAAAATCAATAAAAAAAAGTTGCTTCATTACCGAGTTCCAGTCTGAAAAAGTTGCACCGTTCTAACACTTTGAAAAAAAAAAGAAAAGTGTTGGATTAATTGGCAACAGACAGTTCACGCACAAAGAGATGAATTATTGACGGCAGTTTGTTTTTTTAAAAAGAGATATTGTGCGTTACTGACGATCCAGCATCACTTTGAAATCCACACTTGCCGTTTTCAAATCGTGTGAAGAGGCGAGTGCCAGAATTGCCATTGCTCTGCTCTCGTAATGAAAAGGGATTAGTTAGTGTTACGCAGCACTGAGACTGAAGAACAGGGAAGACAGTCTGTGTTCTGAAAAAACACCTGGCCCTCTGCAAGGATTCATTGTCAGGAGTCGTTCATGAACAGAGACACAGAAACACTTTTTAGAGAGCTTTTGTGTAGAACTGGAAAAGTCATACCTTTCATTAAAAACGTGGTGAACATCTAAATAAGGAAACTGTGTGTCAGGCGTAGCGATAACTTGAACCTAGCTTTGTCGTCTGTGTCTAGCAGACGTATATCTGCATTCTCTCATATGGACAGAATGAAATCTCCAGTGGGTGCAAAAGGTTCAAATGTATTGCAGCATATGAGATAATGACTTCATTTATTTCCTCTGGATTTCTTCTAATGAGTTCATGGTTTTTAATGGATTCATGTTAGTGCAGTACATGTGATATGGATTAGAAACTGTAAGTGAAACGACTGGTGCAGCTCCCCTGGATGTGTCTTAGGGCGCACTCACACTTTAGGTTCAGTTGGCCTGTACTGGGCCCGAGGGAAGTTATCGTAATACGACAAACACATGGCTTAACGTCAACATGGATCATCCTTTAGTTTACAAGAAGTGCGGTCTCAGAGTCAGCACAATGGAGAACAACACAGAGAACATGACTGCAGCTTCACTGACTTTGAGGCTGATTTTGAGTCGTTTTGGTCAGATACAGGTCTACACTCCCTCCCGCCCACTACGCTCTGCCAATGAAAGGCGTCTGATCCAACCTTCACAACAGGGTCCTAAGTCTCTGACTAGACTCTTCTCCTCTGTCGCCCCCCGGTGGTGGAATGAACTTCCAAACGCCATTGGCTCTGCAGAGTCCCTCTGCACCTTTAAGAAAAAGCTAAAGACCCAGCTCTTTCATGAATACCTACTAACTTAATGATGATGGTCTTCATATTATTGATGATGATGATGGTTGTGACGATGGTTTTTGTTTGATAACGACGACTTATAAGATGGTTTCTATACTGATTAGAGCTCTCAAGAACTGCCCTCAATGGTGTGCTTTGCCTCTGGTCACTTCCTGTCAGCACCTGTGTGTCCAATCAGACTCAAAGCTGATCGTTTGCTCTTACTCACATTGTTCCCTTTTTTCTAGATCCTTGCTTGTGTTGTTCTTACTCTCTGATGTACGTCGCTTTGGATAAAAGAGTCTGCTAAGTGAATTGTAGAGTTGTAGATACGTCCCTCCAACACTTCTGGATTTCTTGTTTATGCAAGGCATGGATTGATTATATGTCATGTCCATGTTGCTTACCCGTGCTTGTGCTTGTGCCAAGCTAACCCACTGCGCAGACGTCCGCCTTCTCCAACCGTGCCAGAGCCAAGGAAGTGTGTCGATTCAGAGCACTCACACCAGTCACACAAACAGGACTTTGGGGGGGTCAAACGTGCTTGGGCACAGTATGGATTGCCAAGTTTGCTTGCGCCCTTAATCTACCCAGAGACCACAGCAGAGGATAAAACTTCAGACAGTCTAGGATTAAACAGCTTCATGCTAACAATGGCATTCATCTGAAAATCGACTGAGTATTTCTCTGCCAATCCAGCCTTTGATGAGTCAGTTTGTGTGTCAGGAGGAAAGATAGTGAAGACTGTTTTTTTTTTACGACCAGAAAAAGAGCTCCTACAGGAGTACAGGTGGCAAGTCGTTAAACTTCAGCAGGGACATTAAAAGAAAAGTTTGGAGCCCTCTGGTGATCCGAGTTATGACCCTCAACTTCACTCATAAAAACCCCCTAATTACACGCTGATGTAGTCTTTTTAATTAATGCTACACACCCAGTCTGTCCAACAGGAGCAGTGCTAGTATTTTAATGCTTGAACTTCACTGAAATGGGGGCAGTGGTGGTCTTAAGGTTAAAGAATCTGGTTTTATTCAGTAACGTTTTGGGATCAGCATCATCCGAAAGAGTGTCTGCACATAATGCAGAGACACACTTGTATCTCCAAATTTCTCGAGAAGCACAACATACTATGAGTTGGTGTGACTTCTCTTGACCTATCTTGGCTGACCTTTTACGGCAGCCGTTGTGCGCTTGGCCACATACAAATGTGGCTAGAGGATGGAAGAAGAATAAATCATATTTAAGTCTACTCACAGGAAAAAACAAACTAAAACTGCCTGGTTGTCTTGCAATATTTTTAAACTTACTTTTTGTGAAGAAATTGTTAATTTGCAAAAGATCTGCTTCTTAAATCTGCATATGGATCCTTTTTTTGTCTGTTTTTTTGGGGGACTTTTTGTGCCTTTGTTATAGAGATAGGACTGTGGATAGAATCAGAAATCAGGGAGGTAGAGACAGTGGGGAATGAGGAGCCACAGGCTGGATCTGAACCCAAGCCGCCTGCCTGGACAACCACAGCCTCCATACATGGGACCGGGCACTATATCCACTACGCTGACGGCACCGCTTGAATATGGATACGAAGCCGCTCACACAAAACCTGGGACAAAAATACAAAAATGTACTTAGGATGTAAGGACAAGTATAAGAAGCATCCTATGTCCATTAAAGAGTCAAGAATAGTTTATGTAACTATGATTATGATCTTTTGAGAGCTCTTAAGAAAACATCAAGTTGTCTGCAGTAAACAAGAACTCAGCTTGATGTGACCACATCAGGATCTCCCACTTTCCTCTCCTTTAGATGTCTTAACATCAACTACCCATCATCTGTAGGAGTTATGAAGATAGAATGGCGCTCCTTTACAAATGATAAAAAACATTTTGGATCTGATCAGTCAGAAACAAAAAAGAAATAGAAATAGATAAACATTCAAATCAAGCGTCACATGTTGGAAAATGAAGCCAAAGTGGAAAAAAACAAAATACTCCCATAACATACTGAAGGAATAATCAAGAAACAAAAACCAACTTCCCAGATTGTGCAAAGCATAACTCACAAAATGTCATTGGGAAGGCCCGATACAGAATCACCTATAGACTCTAAAGTAATTGTAGAATCCCATCCTTTGCTAAGTTCCTGTTTGTGTGTTTGGTTCCAGTTGTCTGAAGAGTCAGAACAGTTTGCAGTTCATAGGTGTGACCTGAGTATGACTGAAAAGAGCGGAGGACATTTCCTGCCACATGCTTTGAAATGAGTCACACATGTTCCGACAGCTTAGGAGGTTATGTGCTAAGAAGCTAAGAACATTGAATTATTCATCCTCACATGGGTTAGCATTGATACAAGAAGTGCAGAGACTTTAAGATGACACTTCAATCTCCCACACAGTATCAGGAAGGTGGAGGTATCCTGCCTTTGTCCTTCCTACACACATTAACACATGCACATTATATCATGCTGCTCTGTAATTAGGAGGTAAATATGCAGGCGTAAAAGCAAGGACATCATAACACCACGCTGGAACTTCACTTACAACTTCTGCTTCTCGTTTAGCGATGCAATCAGGACAATATATGCAAACATGACACCTCGCTTGCATCCATTAATGCCTTTGTTCTTCAGCAGATTTTCAAGGTCAGTCACTGAATCACTAATGGGCTTCGTGCACTTGAGGAAGAAAGAGCTAATGCCGCATATCGTATAAACACATCCTTCTAGGTGACTGATTATACTTTAAAGGTGAAAGAAAATAAGCAAAGCATAGTTTTAGGGCTTATGTTGTTTTTCTCTTAAGCTATGAATAAACATATCTTTAAATGAGTAAATTAACACGCACCGAGTAAAAGAAACACTAGAAGGTAACGCATGAGAGTGTAAATTGAAGTATATAAGCTGAAAGTGTAAATAAAATGCAATCATTCACACCCAGTACAAATCTACTGACAAGCTATTCATCATGGTTTCATGTACAATCAAGTTCACCAACTGTCAGTCATCTAACAAAGAGAGAGATGCCTCTTTACTCCAACACTCCATGTTGTATTGTTGTTCAGTTGTATTGTTTCCATGTGCTATAGGAGCACTTGAAGCCAGTTCCAGTCCTTCAAAAACGGGTTGGCAGAGGCCCAATTTTTACAAAAAAAAATGCTTTTATTCACTAGATATTGTGAAACAGAGCCCCTCTTGGGATTAAAACAAGCCACAGGATACAGTACGTGTGACAGGGCAGGACACAAAGCCAAGACTGCTGCAAAGAACGCAACTGGGTTTGCCAAGTGTGGCTATCGTTAGCGATGCTAGCACTGCCAGCCTTCCCGGCAGGTCAACATCTATATGTCTGTGCTGAATGTGGTCGGGCATTGCTCCAGTAAACGGAATGGTAAATGGATTTGAGTTTGTATCGCACTTCTGACTCCTCAAAGTGCTTTTACACCGCAGGTCACACCTACACATTCACACACTGATGAGATGAGATGAGATTCAACTTTATTGTCATTACACATATACAAGTGTAGAGTAACGAAATGAGGTTTGGCATCTCACCAGAAGTGCAAATAAGCAGAAAGTGCAAGAGTCTGTGCTATGTACAGTAATTACAAAATTTACAGATGTAGACAAAAAAAGTGAATTATTAGGTATATCTGGATGGCTGGATTAATGGGATGCAATAAATATAAATAAATGCTATAAATAAGTAATGCTACAAAATAAGTGTATTCTTGGCAGAGGCTGCTTTGTAAAGTTAGCATCAGAAGTTACTAATCCCATTCATACACTCTCATAAAGGGTTAAGCGCTGCTTCTAAGAGATGCTTTGTTTACATCAAAGTCACAGTCAGTCTAATTTAACTGCATTGTAAAAAAATAAATAAAAATGTTTGGCTTTATATGTGATTTTTTGATCCAGCAGATGTCGCCCTTGAGCACCAGCATGAAACCAAAACAACTCACGCTGCATTGTTGTGTTAGCATGCTAATGCTAGCAATCTTTATTATGCTGGTATCTTCACACTGCATGTAAATTTACCTGAAATGAGCGTGATCTAGAAACACAGTTAAGCAGTGAGTACAGTATGTTATTCTTCTTTTCTCTAGTCCCTCAATTAAACAACTTTTATACTCGAGGGGAGGAGTCAGCCGGCCGTCCCGGCGATGTAAACAAAGTGAAGATAGGACTCTGAAAACTCTGAAAACATCACAGACAGTGGGACTCGGGTGTTACACCCATTGTAGACAGTCATGACTCACAGAGTTATTTTCAGAGGATATACTTGATTTATATTATATTTAAGTGTGAAAAATTGCATTTCAAGCCATTAACCAACTAGCAGTGATGATGTTTTACCATTTAGTTGACTAAAAACAAACATCACTAGTTAGAACATTGTATCACAACTGTGTTATGGGGGGTGGGGGCATTTATGGTTTTCTTACATACAATGGAACTAAATCAAGTAACTACAGGTCATAAGAAGAACTGAAATTGTTTTTTTCCCCTTGAAGTCATCTTTAGACTGAAATCCTGAATGCACCTGCATGGTCTAGAATATTATAAAATATAAGACAAAGCGCTCCTTTTCTTCAGTGAGCAGTTGTCAAGCATTTGATTTTAACTTGCAGTGAACAAGAAACACTCTTTGTTGGAGCGCACACAGGAGAGATGGGAGTTGACATAAAAGCTGTTGCTGTTTCATTGTCCTTCATTTGTCCTCCTGGAACACCTGTCCCACAGGAGACATCTGACAAGCAATGGACTTATGTGGGATTAGTTGTGAAGCTTTTTTGCATTCTCATGTGAACCTTGTAGCGTAACAGCAATCACATGACAGGTGTAGTGATTTCTAAAGAAGAGAAATATGGAAATGGATGGACAAAAGGCCCGGTCCACAGCCACTTCCATCAGCATCTGCTCACGCTGAAAGCAAAAAAAAGAAAGACTCCTCTTTGCTGAATGAGTCAACACAATTGACAGAGCGGGCTGGCTCGCTAGTGTGACTAACTACCAGGCCGGCGGGCAGAGGAGTAAGAGAGACTGGGTGAGAGGGCTGGAGCCACGGTAGACAGATTGCAGGCTCTCTGCGCACTGACACTATCAAAAGGACTCAATAACCCGGGGTCTTTCTACTCGGCCGAATCTCCCTGCTGGTGACAGTTGACAAAGATGCTGCACAGACAGCTCACTCACTGTCTAGTTGATGATAGGAAGCCACAGAACATGGCCGTCTGTCTTCAACAACCCTGGACAGGGAGGTTAAAAGTACAGCTGTGAGCCAGTCCACTCTAGACTCTAAAGATTAAATCAAATACATACTCTATGTTAAAGGCTTTATATGTGATTTTTCACACTTAAATACAATATAAATCAAGTATATCCTCTGAAAATAACTCTGTGAATCATGACTGTCTACAATGGGTGTAACACCTGAGTCCCACTGTCTGTGATGTTTTCAGAGTTTTCAGAGTCCTATCTTCACTTTGTTTACATCGCCAGGACGGCCGGCTGACTCCTCCCCTCGTGTATAAAAGTTGTTTAATTGAGGGACTAGAGAAAAGAAGAATAACATACTGTACTCACTGCTTAACTGTGTTTCTAGATCACGCTCATTTCAGGTAAATTTACATGCAGTGTGAAGATACCAGCATAATAAAGATCGCTAGCATTAGCATGCTAACACAACAATGCAGCGCAAGTTGTTTTGGTTTCATGCTGGTGCTCAAGGGCAACATCTGCTGGATCAAAAAAATCGCATATAAAGCCTTTAATATACATCGGTAATCAAAGGTGCAGTGCAATTTTATCAATCTTGACATTTGAACTCAGCTTAACAAATCTCTTCTCCCTTTAGTGATGCTGCAGAAGCTTTGCCCCCAAAATACATGTTAGTAAGCAGCAAGTGCAAAAAAAACTGCAGTTCCTCATGTGTCCACTTAAGGCTGGCTGTAAAAACAAGGGAATCCTAAAATTCTTTTTTTTTTATTTTTTTAAAGTCATTTTGTGGGCCTGTTCTGACTTTGATAAGACAGCTGAAGACAAACAGAAAACGTTGGGGGGGAAAGAGTGGGGGATGACATGCAGCAAAGTGCCAAGGCCGTAATCGAACCCACTGTGATGAGAACATCGGTACATTCAATTCAATTTATTTAGGAAGGGGACAGTGCAAATTAATAAAACACATTATAAATGGGTAAAAATGCTATCCTGCTCTTCAAAAAGCCCATTTTTAGAGCAGAAATAATCATGTTTACAGCCTGGTTAAAAAATGTTTTATTTACTATCTAAAGGTAATTTCTTTATTGGTACACTGTATGGGTGGATACTTTTTTTTTTGTTTAAATTCATTCATTTTGATTTTTTATGCCTGAAAAGTATTCATACATTTTTATATTAAGGGGCGTGGTTGAGGGGACTGACAAGTGGGCGTGTTTTTCGCTGTTTGCCTGGAGGCTTAAGGCCCGCCTCAGCTCCACCTCTTACACCCAATTCACACACTCCGTCTGCACCGCGGTCCGTCAGCGCCGCGGTTTTGCTCCGGACGGCTCATTCACACTGGATCCGTTTCTGCAACGTCAGCGCAGCGGAGCGCACCCATGACACATCACAGGAGAACTACAAGATCCCGCGGGAATAAAGAGAAAAACATGCAAACAACATGTTGCTTTGTCTTTCTGAGGATGCATTGTTTTTAATTCGGTTCCTGTTTTGATGTAATGTTGATAAAGTGATGAAAAATACCATCGCGAGTCCGTATATTGTGTTTTATTTTGAAATTGACCGGATGCTCTGTTTGTTTCCTTGTCTCACTTCCTGTCCGGGCTGTCATATACTGTCCAGCTTGACGCGTGCCTGCAGCGTACTCCGGCAAAAATAGACTCGCTGCGTATTTGAAACGGAGCAGAGCGCAGTGCTGTTGGTGGCACGCACCGGAGACGGACCGCAGCGCGCCCTGTGTGAACACAATGATTGACTAGAGTGACAGCTAAGTACAACGTAGTGCGCGACGCTGACGGACCGCGGCGCGCGCGGAGGAAGTGTGAATTTGGCTTTAGTCTGTTCCAAGACGGATCAAAAGTTACTATTTCCCTAAAGAGTGAGTCCCTTTTACTTTAAACAGCTGAGAAGTCATGAGAAGGAAATGGATGGTTAGTGTTGTTACACTTGACAGCAGGCCTCAGGTCTCCGTCTCCTCATGTTGTTAGATTTGGTCCAGAATTGACAAACTTGACGCTTTTTGTACAAAAATGTAAAGCTGCTCTTTAAGCACAAGGAGAGAAAATGTTTATTTTTCTTATACTTGCCCGCCATCATTCTCAAACCATAAGAGAGTGTGTCTGTGAGATGATAGGTTTCCAGACAGTGCATCAGTGGTTCTCTGCACAGACAGTGCTGACGCGGCCTAAAACAGCACTAGTACTTTGAAATGCTTCATATGATCACCGAAAGCTGTCAAGTCTCCTTTATTCAAGCTGCGTGTCTGCCTGTGAGCATGTGAATGTCAAAGCCAGTTAGCTGTGAGCCAGCTGCACAGCGGTTCCAGTTGTTGCCATCAGACGGAGAGTTAAGCCCAAAAGCTTCGCTGGGAGACAAGTCAGTGAAGAAGAAGCCAGATCTCGGAGAGAGAAAAAGAAGGTCATAAAAGCAGCAGGGGCTCCTCCCATGATACTCCGCTGACAGGCTGCAGATGGGCAACTCAAAGAGAGACTCATTTTTCTTCTGCAACATGCAGACTAATGTTCTGACAAGAGTTAATGGAACCAAAAATACAATGAAACCAAAGACCATTAATATTCTCACATTTTGTGTAAAAAGACATTTTCGAAGAACTGCACGAGGAAATCTGGCAGAGAGCTCAAAGTGAATTGTAAAGGCTGAAGACTTCATGTTAAAATGCCATAAAATCACCATGTTTGGCCTCTCTTGGCATCTGTGCAGTGTGGGCGAGCTGGCCAGCCGAAAAATATTCTAATATTCCCTCGGTTACATAAATTGCACTCCTGGGTGGCCGATGGTGGTTCAAGAAGCGTTTTAACTTGTTCCTTTGATGGTGGGGTGGGTTTATAAGTTGTGAAAAAAAGAAAGCACAGTAAGAAAGAATGAAGACACTGGATCTAAATGGCTCCATCCAGGACACCAGCTGTCTATTCTAATGGATGTTCAATGTTCATCTCATATGAGGGAACATTTGTAACTTTTGTGACTTTTTGAAGTTTTCTGGGGTTGGCACTGTCTTACACATATTTCAGTGCCGCACATTTTTTCCAACCAGGCAATGTGCCTCTCTTTGAGGTGCTGGACTGAATTAGTCTCACTGCTCAAGGTCTGTCTAAGGTCAAATTGTCACTGACAAAGCGGTCAGTGGATAGTGGACAGTAACCCTTTTCACACATACAGAAATCTCCTGAAAAACTATGGAGAGCAGTCTACCCGGAGGTTCTTTAGGCTATGTGTGAACACAAACAGCCGCATTTATCGTGCAGACTTTACCCCTAGTATTTTTTCCGCTGAAAGTCCCAGTGAGCTGATGTCTGAACATGGCAGCATATACTCCGGAGATTTCAACTCGAGCCAATAGAAAGAGAATGATGTTTATATACAGTGACTGTCTAAAGTGTCTGTACGCGACCACTACGATCTCCTTGCTCTAATTAAACGTCTGCATTCTGTTTTCTGTTGGTCAGTTTGTTGTTCTCCGCTTTTTTATGGATGTTGTCGTTCCATTGGATTACACATAGCATTGATATAAAGACAAATATTCTCATTATAATATCTGTTGGACTCTGTTGCTTCGGCCGCTACTTCTGCGTTGTTTATTTACGTCACGTCTTACCTCAGGAAATCCCCCGCGCCCCCCCCTCCCCTCTGACAGGGAAAGTCCCCCGCTGTGAGGAGCAATATGTGAACGGCTAGGTCGGGACAATCTCCGGAGAAAAATCCTCCTGTAAATATGAGAGGTCGTTCTTATAAAACTTAAAGCTCCTGTGAGGAGTTTTAGCTGGTTATGGAACAGACTAAAATGAATACTGATGCCTATATATGACATACTGAACAAAAACCAGCTATACCAAAGATTAATAACTTCTACATAGTAACTTTAAATGGGAACAACAATTGCTGCAGGGTAGCTGTCAGACCGAGTGAGTGAGAGCACGCTGCAGGAACAGTCTTTGTTGATATTGTCCATGGCAAAGATAGTCAGTGAGTGTGATACATTTACATTTTTAAAGACAGCAGGATGGTGTTTTTTTCATAAGAAAATCCTCTTTATACATCTACAGGACTAGATCAGCAGGTACGACTGTCTCCACAGGGGGGCGCCAAAGTCGATGCAAACTCAAGTTCCTCACAGCAGCTTTAACCACTTTCAGACGACTGAAGATTTGTTTATCAGTGAGCTCCTCACTCTAATTAGTGCTTGCACATGCTGCCATGTTGACATTCAACCCGTTTTTAAGGAGAACTCTCAAGTTAGAAAGTTACAAGTGTTTAGGAATATGATGTTTTGATTCATATTTAGAAAATCCAAGTGAAATTGGAAATCTTCTTTTAGTGACAAAAGTATTTATTCCTCGTTTTAACATGCAAAGATACGCTTTGGCCTGCACACTCACCGAATCTGAACCCACTCGTCAACACCTGTGATTTTGAAATGATGTGTTATACTGCACTCGTCGCATCCATCATAAAAGCAGTGACTGCCGAATTGAATTTGTCCGTCGTGCACGTCTTCATCTAAAGGCACACCCACGCAGATGTTTTCAATTACTCTGGCAGATTAGATTCCACTCGGGTTGACGCTGGGTGAAGCTATTCTTAGCATTACGTGATGTCACATTCAATTCAGTGGATCAGTGGGAAAATGATAACAAGGTATTTGTCCTCACCAAACGAGCGATGATGCAATCAAGAGGAAAGTCGGGAAAATCCAATCGAGTTAAGGGTAAATGGTTACAATATACCGTCTAGTTTGCTGCACATATGAGGAGGATGGTTTGCAGCACAAATAAACCTTAAGAAAATCTGCAGAAAATGAAGCAGGCAAGACAATGTCAGGTAAACATTCAAATAACTGAAGCTATTTTGGGTTTGAATTCAGATTTAAATACAGATATTTTCTGTGACATAAACTGAAAGAAATACAGACTGACTGATTTGCCGTACAAAAGGGTTTGAAAATTAATATCTCAGAAATCAAAGTGATTTGCACGAATTCCATACCACATGCATGAACTGTGATAGTGAAAAGAGCTAGCCTATAGGCTGGGGCGAGGCATAACAGGCTGCACAGGATAGGGTGACGTGGAAGCAGACAGTCGCAGCACTATGTTCCTGTCTGATTGAGACATTTTTTACAGTGCACAGAGAAGGAAACCGGAGGAGAGACTGGGTAATGACATGCGGGTAAGGAGCCACAGGCGGTGCCACCCCCGCTAGGAAGACGGCAGCCTCTGTACATGGGACGTGACCTAACTGCTAGGCCATCTGTGCCCCCAACACCAGTCTAATTGTAAAGCAACAATATGTTACTTTTCAACCTTAAAATAGTAGTTTCAAAGTCGATCTGATAGTACAAAAACTTTCAACAGGGAGAATGGTGTTCCTCCCATTTCCAGAGCATGCCACTCACCTGTTTTCAGCACGGTGTAACTTTGACAGCGGGTTGCAGGGCGCATGACTTTACGGCTCTAGTTCACAAAAAGAAGCCAGCTCATCTCTTTACTGTTTGATACAACAGCTGAAGCTAAGAGGAGAAAAGAGAGAGTGACCGGCCGAGAAGCAGGACTAAAGTAAATGTTTGACCTTGTCTTTCAAAATGATTCATAGGCTTCTCACAGCGTCTTTGCTGGTGCTACCACAGCGTCCCCTATCAAACGACGCTCCCAGTACAGAATCACTTTAAAACACAACTGATGCTGCATTTGCATTGTAAGGAAACATGTGTGTTTTACGACAGAGACCTGTATAATTTTGCTTTAAGGGTTACCAAATGTCTTATCTGAGACATACTGAAGACAGTTTATGTCTTTAACACACACACGTGTGACCTTTTTACAGCATTAACAGAGGCAAAACCTCTGAACAAACTGAATTACTGTTAAACTTTTTAAATTTTAACCCCCTTGCTTGTTATGCCATCCACAATTTGCCTTCCAATCATTAAACTGTGCCACATTGTTTTGTCCCCAACCTTCTCCAGACCTGACCTGCACAGACAAAAATGTGAGCCACTCCAAAAAAAAAACCCTTGGACTGTAGCTAGTTGAGCTCCATTTAAGGCTCCCTAAATGTTGGAGAATTGCTCCCTCAAACTATTTTAATAGCAAAGTCCGGCTCATCCGGCCTAATTATCTGCTGCATCGTGTTCCGGGGCTCACACACAGTCACTGCTGTGGATTTGTGGGGGCCGATGTTGAAGCGCTCCCAGTCAGCAGGTTCATTATGATGACTAGAATAACCAACATCTAATTTGGGGAGTGCATTACAATGGCTGGTAGTGTTGGGACCCATCAGGAAGCATATTTATGGAAGGTGGCGGCGGTGGCAGACTAATAGAATGAGCGGTATGGGGACTCATGAATACAGTCATGCCTCTCATTTCTCGCTTTCTTCATTTTTTAATCACATCATTATAATTGTCTGTTTAATGAAAAACCCTGCATCCGATGGGACCTCTTGCATTTTCCAATATCTGCTTTAATTTCCACATCTGACTGCGTTCTATATTTTCTCTCCAGCTCGATAAAGAACACCAGGCAGCGCCTCCCCAGTCGGACAATGATCACATTTGTTTGGACTAAAATGACACTTGTTAAATAAAGGCGATTACAACATTAACGACAGCACAGGTACTTTTACTCAACACAGAGACGCATCACTTTTAATTAAAAGGCACGTCAGCAAACAGACATGTACACCACATACCTCACAAATGAATGGGCGATGTAATGCAATGTAATAATCCTATTGATTTGACATCATGGGCGACGGCACTTTGATCGAAAGATGTGGTTGTGAATACCCGGCGTTAATTAGCAGAGGCAGGAGAAACGTAATCACTCGCACGGGGAATGGCGAAACTCACACGAGACAAATGAGTCCCTAAATGAATTCTGAGTGATGTCATGATACTGTGGAGACACTGAAACCCGGGCAATCTGTCACACAGTTCATATTCTACACAGTCAGCCAAAGACCAAAAGTGAAACCCTAAGCCTTCACTGAGCAGCCACCAGTGGGGGCCGTTAACTTCTTCCAGGTTCCTCGCCTCAGATTCTGTTAAAGTTTTAGTACTTCTTCTGAACTTTATGAATTATATAGTCTCATATTGCACTTCCTGAAATAAAATTAGCTCTACTGAGAAATTTAAATTTTTACGAGGCTAATCCTTTTTTTTTTTCTTCTTTCAGTGAACTGAACATGAACGTAACTCATCCATGGTGTACTGGTGCCTAAAGAAGTGGGAAAACTCTTAATTTTTACCCAAAATGTTTTTTTTTAAGTGACCAATCCAGCCTCTGTTATAAACAATGACATGTCAGACTACTCCAATTAGAGACAGAGTCGAGAGAGTCATCCCTTCACCATCAGGGGAAAAAAATTGCAGCATACTACTTAATATTGTCAATAAATCAATGGTGTAAATCAGAGGGGATATAGAAGTGGGTATACCCTATGGAGACTGAACGATCAGTGGGTACCTGCGTAGACGCTGCACGACACCACTGGGTGTGCCCTCACACAGAGGGGTAATATTTGGGGATGTGAGGACAGCAGCGCATCAGGCTTTAGTGAGGTACACCAAATCCCCAAAGGTCAGGGTTCAAAAATGGTTTGTGAAAGGACTGGAAAGAAAAGGGTTAACAAACTGCATGTGGCCGCAAACAGTATCTCACACCAGCTGGATCTGAAATCCAGCTTTTCACTCATGGACATCAAGTGACCCACAGCCCCTAGTGCACAGCTCAGGCGGATGGATGATCTCTCTTGTAAATGTCACATTTTCCATATGAGCAAGTCAGAAAATGTTTACTGTCTCTGCAGCACAAAGCAGTGGACATGAAAGGGGGGGGGGGGGGGGGGGGGAGACGGGAGGGGAGGGCTGGATTTATTCACCCACTGCCATGGGAATAAATACTTCCAGTTGTGTGACTGCTTTCCATGACAATAGAAGATGGCTCATTTTTGTCTGCTGGCGAGGTTCCCCCCCACCCTACCCAACACAATTTCTCAATTATGCTGAAACGTGGAAAAACAGGAAATAAATAATGTAGCGGTGTAAACAGGCGGCGCTCGCCAAGCACATAATGGATGGAGCAGCAAACTCAGTGAGGAGCCAAGTTAGAGTAACAGAGTGAGCCGCTGGCCAGAGAGAAGCCAGCTGTAAAACAACACACTTACTGAGCCATGAATGGATTTTTCAACATTCAATTATTAATGTCTGAAAAATCTGAATTTAGGGCTCATAAATGATGGAGTGACTCACTGAGGTTGATGGTATCACCGTTTAAATACTTTCTATATCCCTCACTGGCTAAACGAGAAGGCCATGAGACGACAGCAGTGTCGACTGGAGGTTTCAGAAGTGCTTTGAACTAAGTGGTGGAGAGAGCGGTAGTGTCAGTATTCATGCTAACATTATTACAAGAGCTCTACTTACATAAAGATATCATGATTAGCTACAATTCTACAATTCACATAGCAGACGCTTTTATCCAAAGTGACGTACATCAGAGAGTAAGAACAACACAAGCAAGGATCTAGAAAAAAAGGGAACAATGTCAGTAAGAGCAAACGATCAGCTTTGAGTCTGATTGGACACACAGGTGCTGACAGGAAGTGACCAGAGGCAAAGCACAACATTGATGGCAGTTCTTGAGAGCTCTAATCAGTATAGAAACCATCTTATAAGTCATCGTTATCAAACAAAAACCATCATCATTACCATCATCATCATCAATAATATGGAGACCATCATCATTAAGTTAGTAGGTATTCATGAAAGAGCTGGGTCTTTAGCTTTTTCTTAAAGGTGCAGAGGGACTCTGCAGATCTAATGGAGTTTGGAAGTTCATTCCACCACCGGGGGGCGACAGAGGAGAAGAGTCTAGTCAGCGTCTTAGGACCCTGTTGTGAAGGTTGGATCAAGACGCCTTTCATTGGCAGAAAAATGACAAATACACAGCAAACTGAAAATAAACCACCGTATTGGTCCGAATATAAGACGGCCTTTTTCCCCATCGAAATAGGTCCGAAAAAGTCGGGTCGTCTTATATTCGGGGTCTAGTATTCAGAGCGCAGCTCTAATTGTTCGCCTGTCCCTTTAAATGTCAACACACATGACGCGCTCTGGGAGGAGCAGGGGAGCGATGACAGTGAGAGAGAACACAGCGGGCGGAGGACGTGTGTGAGGAATAGGAGACATCGGAGGAGAAGTTTGGCGAGCTTTAGTTTAGTTAAAGATGTGGCCTGTATTCTCTCTTATTTCAAAATGTTGATAATATTGCTTGATTTTAATGTTGAATCATACTGTACAGATTTTGACCTTGTGAAACACTTTGTTTTGAAGTGCCGTAGCATATAACGATAAATCGGTGTTTATTAATAATAATAATGTTAATAATGTTTATTATTTATTTATTTATTTATTAATTCAATGTGTTTTTAATATTGGGGAGCGATGAGAGCGAGAGTGCACACAGCGGGGCAGAGTGTGTGTGTGTGTGTGTGTGTGTGTGTGTGTGTGTGTGTGTGTGTGTGTGTGTGTGTGTGTGTGTGTGTGTGTGTGTGTGTGTGAGGAATAGAGAGGAGACATCGGAGGAGAAGTTTGGAGAGTTTTAGTTTAGCGGTAGTTTAGTTAAAAACGTTGCCTGTACTTCCTCTGTTATTTCAAAATGTTAAAAACATGTTGATAATATTGTTTGATTGTTAATCGAGTTTAATGTTGAATCATACTGTACATAGTTCGCCCTTGTGAAACACTTTGTTTTGAAAAGTACCGTAATTAACGGTATGTTAATTATTAACACAACAGGTGTTTAATTCAATGTGTTTTTAATATTGTTATTTTCAAATAAAATGAAGTTCTTTAAAAAAAGTTCTTTATAAAAACAAGATCTGGTCTGCAAATCTTTTTTTCTAAATGTGAGTGTTAAAAAACGGGGGGTTGTCTTATAATCAGACCAATACGGTATTAATGTCTTTTAAGGTAAAAGGATTTGATTTTGTGTTTCCTGTTCCAGAAATGGGAAGATTTTCTAGTAAGACTTTACATTTTTGAAAACTAGCATGATTTTGAAAGTAACATTCCCTCAGTGCTCCGTCTGCACCCACCCTCTCCCCTCTCCCTTATAAGCCACGCCCCTCGCTTACATTGGCCCGGGTTCTAATCCGACCTGCAGCTCATTTCCTGCATGTCATACCACACTCTCTCTCTCCTGATTTCTTACTCTGTCCTATCTAACATCAAACATTTCTTAAACAATACTGTGGCCCAGTGTTAATACCACATAACAGACGCCACTTTGTCTCCGTGTGGTTGTTGGGGCAGGTGTTTGTGAATTAGACTCTATTAGCATTGAGGCCAACTTTCCCCTAAATGTCTGCATGACTCATTTAAAATTCAGGGACCTGAACGGCTGCCCAGGGACGCTGTTTGGTCTGCGCCATTTAGGGATGCATTTAACCCTTTGTGTTGTTAATAACAGCGTCTTTTTGACTAATTTGAACATCGGCTGCACAGTCCTTTTGTGAATCAGCCCCTTTGAGGTTTTTATCTCGAAAGAAAAAAGGTATTTTAATACACAAGGCAAAATTTCAGTAAAACGTTGTTGGCAAGTTCCAACATTTTCTCCAGAATATCAATACCAAGCTTCAAAAATTGTTCTGAAACTTTCAGTTTGAAAAACTCTTAATGTGTTTATTTAATTAACATAAACCAATCAGACAGCCTGCTTTAGACATTTGGCACTTCGGGGCCACCATACACCACAGAACAAAGAAAAACAACAAAAATCCTTAATTTCCTGCACAAGTTTGTCATTGTCAGGTTGTTGTTATTTTAGATCAGAGCTTCAAATAACAAAGAGGTGTGAATGTGTAAATTATCTGCTCTGTGTAGAGTCAGATCTACACAACTCATATACAGCTCAGAGGAAATTGAAGGTGGCGGCGCTGACGCACAACTTTGTAGCATCCAGACAGGTATGAATCTCTGGATATCATAAACAGACTGGTGACAGGATGTTTTGCCTCGGGCAGATAATCGGCTGCTGCAGGGTGCTGCACAGCTTCAGGATGCTGCCTGTGGCCTTTGTTTTATGTTTTTTTTTTTATATTCTTATTCCAGATATTTTTAGTTTATTTAAAAAAAGAGCATTTTTTCCATTTTAAGATGCTTTTTAATATCTTTAACAATAGATCCCTGTATTGATGTTAATGTTTCTTCCTTTCTGCTACATCACTTTAGTCTTGGTATTAATTTAGAAATGGAAACACAAAGTATTAGAGGACCACAGACATTCATTAATTCTCCACTCAGCTTTGTCCTTTATGCCAAAGGTACAGAGTCTCCTGTGTCCCCGTTGCTATTAAATATGTAAATCGGCGAGAACCCTTTCAATCCAACATCATGGAGGAATTCAGTTAGTGTGCTTTGGCGCCCACCTGAGGTCTCTGAGGGCGACTGCACTGACTGACTTTCAGTTTATTGTTTTGCTTAACTCTCGCCAACGTGTAAAAGTCGGTTCAATATTTACTTTAGTCCAGCTTCTCACTTAGTCCCTCTCTTTTTCTCTTCTAAGCTTCATCCATCACTGTCTTCCTCTGTCTCTTAGCAACAGTGTCTCCAACTGTACAGTTTACCACTACGAGCTAACTGGCTTCTTTTTACCTGAAGGCTGATGTGTGAACTAGCGCTGTAAAGCCGTAAACACTTCTAACAAGAGAGCTGCGGCCTGCTGTCAAGTTTACATACTGCTAAAAGTGGCTGTGGGACCTGTTGGTTTGCTGTTTGCCTCGCAAATTGAGGGGCCTCCAAAACGGCCGTGCGGGGGTCGCCTTTAAACCGCCTAACTTCTCTGGTCCAAACAAATCCAGAGCATTCAGGAGCAGAATCTAAAGTTAGAAGGAGGACATACTGGCTGCTGCATTGTTGTCAGAGAAGCCAGCACTTCAACATAGCATGTTTCAGGGAGACAGGGAGGCGTGTGATTGGTTCATCAGATTGGTACCTTGTGGCAGAGAGAAGTTTTTACAGGTTTTCAAACTGCTACAGATGATGGATTTTCTTTGTTCCTTTTTCAGAGAACATGAGTTATTAATTTCTGTCAGGACCTAAAGACAATTTCAACCAAAATCTTAAAAAGTTACCAACCCTGCCTTTAATGCAAAAGATATCTTAAAAATCAGTGCTTGTTTTTTTTCTTCTGTTTTCATGATGAATACGTTGCGTTTCATTTGGTTCCATCAGATGTATATGAAATGGACGACTAAAAACCGTGGCTGTGACGCCTTCCTGTGTACACAATCTGTAACTCACATAACGTCACAGTTCAGTGTTTCTGTTTATCCACGCTCACCGTCTGTGACAAAAAAAAAACACACATCATCAACTTGAACTGAAGCAAACCCACTGAAAGAAAAAAACCAGGGGTCAATTTAGCAATACAATGAATGTGACTGGGTTTCACATGGGTCACTTAAGCTGGATGAAATCTATTATCTTTACATGCTATGCTGCTACATTAACTTGACACATCCTCCAAGCTTTCTTTACTACACATCCAACTGATGACGGCCTATGGGAGTCATGCTGTCTTGCTGCAATCTCTCAGGCGATCAGTGAAGGGGGCCATTGCCTCCCTGCTTCCATCTTCCCATTCTCCAGCAGTGGTGTGTCAAAACATTAGTCTAATTCAGCAGCAACTGCCTCCGGCTCCACCCAAGCTTAAAGAGTAAAATAATCAGCGCTGTCTCATGTGGTATTCAGCCCCTGATATTAATCAAAGCCAGCACGGGTGGTGTTTTGGGGCAGAGTGTATATTTTTTTTTGGGGGAGAATTAGAATTTACAAGGAGCAGAGACGTGGTTAGGGCCTCGTAAATTCATTATTGTTGTTTCCCCACACATAAACCCACAGTGTGGACACTGTGAATCAAACCGCCAACCAGCGCTGTCATCTGTCGGAAGGGAGCCGGAGAGGAGAGTGATGGTGAGGGAGCAGGGGGGGTGGGGTGGGGGTGGGGTGGGGACTCAGTCACATCATCGAGGAGCAAAATGAAAACACAAAGAGAAATACACATACACACTGACAAAGAAGAGGAAATGAGATGGTAACAAGCCCAGCACAAATATACACACAACCCACCAAGAAGCCCTCACAAGTGTGCTGCAACAAAACATTCAAGTATTTCCTTCCTTGAAGGACAAAAAGCTGTTTCCTAGAATAATAAGTGCAGGCAGGCTCACTACGCCAGATACACAATATACATGTTATTAAGAGTAATGATGCTTTTTTCACTTGGGTATTTTTGGTATGTAATTTGTAACAATGTGCTCCTGCAACAATGAGGATGCAGTGCTTTTGTTTCAAAGGTCATCAGTAAACGGAAGTGTTGTAGAATTTAAACAGAGAGTTTAAGAGTAATGCTCTTTGGAAACAGAAGATATCAATAAAACTACAGACTGCAGCCATGAACAGTTCTGTCAGGTCGTCATTATAAATAAGTACACAACGTGCGGCATGCTCTGGTGTTCAAAAATGAAGCCAATGCAGAAGTGCAAAGAAACTGCAGTACCTCAGGTGTCCACTTGGGGCTCGCTCCAAAAGCCCTGGAAGTTTCCTTACATTTTTCTCTGCAATGAAGTCTGAATCCAGCACTCTGCTACGATCAGGATGATACACATTTTTAGGATTAAATAAATCCTAATCCTTCTGAAAAGAACACAAACTAGAGATTTTATCAGATAACGTAATCTTTTTTCTTTTTCTTTGAAACACTCTGATTTCTCAGTATGTAGTCACTTCCGGCACAACGATAAAGGACATTGCCGTTTCTTTGAACCACGAGCATACCTGTAAAGTTTGCTTCTGTTCAACTTTAACTTTTTACACATCAATGCAGTCTCGGAGCAAAGAGACTGCCGCTGCTTGTTGTGCAGGCCCTGCAGAGGCTCCACAGGGTGGAATGTATTAAAACAAATGTGCTTTGTTACAAAGGCTCCCTGGGTTCAAGCTGTCCGGCTGCATGTGCTATCTCTCTGTGGCACAGAGGAGGCTGACGAGTTCAGCAGCACATCTGGAGCGGGCCGACGGGAGATGAGCTTTTAATTATAAAACGTAGTCTCTGCTGAAGAAAAAAAGAGGCCACCCCTCAATCGCCCAGAGAAAATGTCTGGGTGTGTGAAATCACTTTGCATTGTCGTCACATTCAGCCAGTCTGCATACAAACAAAAAGCTAAAACATAGCAACAGACTGTTGCAAAACAATTAGGCTCTTTTTATAATCTGTAAAAGGGCGAGCAAAAATCACCCGATATGCAGATGATGAACCGTTTCTTTGCAGCTCTGGAAATCTTTCTAAGATTCACGTCTTAAATATTTCCCACCAAATTTTCTGGATTAATTAAGAGTTTGATAAAATAGTTTTCATGACAGAGGACAATCGAGAGGAAAACAAAAAGAGCCTCTTGAGTTCAGCTCATAGACTGTATATTATGAAGGACGGAGGAACAGTCCGCTGAGAGTGAAGCCAAAATACTTAGAGCTCCCCCTGCTGACTGGCTGCAGTATAGGTCATATGCTCCGCCTCTTCTTCAATAACTGATGGGTCATGGGTCAACCTATTAGTCAGCCCTATGTAGCTTTGGCAGCGAGAAGTGTGCACAGCTTCATGGTGTTAGTTCACAAACCAGCTTTCAGCTATAACCATGAGACACCCTTCTTTAAAGCAGCAATAGGCCTATCTAACTTTTACACCTTTAATAGTAGTTTCAAGTTCTCTAATGGAACAGTAACTTTCATCAGTGAGAATGGTTTCTATCCAATTTCCACAGAGTGACACCGGTCGTCTTTTTTTCAGCACTATGTAGCTTTGGCAGCGAGAAGTGCGCTCAGATTTATGGCATTAGTTCACACACAAGCTTGTAGCTACAAAGAAGCCAGTTAGCTCGTCTTGGTACTGTTTGATACAACGACTGAGGCTAAGAGACAGAAGAGGACGATGATGGATGAAGCCAAGAAGAGAAAGAGAGAGAGTGATCGAGCAAGAAGCCGGTCTAGAATAACTATTGTACAGGCTGGAGAAAGCTTGGCCATACAGTAAGTTGCATGTCCAACACAGAGAGTGTGTTTTATGACAGGTAAGTTGCACTCAGAGATCTTCAGTGTGCTCCAAAGTGCACCAAAACCAACTCCTCAAACATCATCATAAAAACATTTTTATATTTCAGGTTAATTTGGACCAATAAGCTCTACAACATTAAGATTTATTTAACATCTTAAGGTAAAGGTCTTTGTTTGTTGGTTTACCACTGCAGAGTTATTTTAGGACATTTCCTGAAAATACACGTTTATAAGTGTAAAAATATGCAAAGCTATTCTAAGAGAGAAGTTTGTTAACTGAAGCCTCATCAAAATAATAAAGGTTCCGCTTTTTTTAAACAAAGGATGAGTTCCTCTAAAAGTTCAAATCTTCCAGGCTGCAGATGAACTTGATGTTTTTTGTAAATATTGAGTTAAGCGCCAATGAGATGTGTGAGTTATTGATCACAGGGAAGGAAAAGAACAAAGTAGTGTATATAATGCAACGCGTATGAAAAATGTACGAGTGAAAAAGTCAAACATCAAAGGCATACATTGTGTAAGATGCACACGGAGAAAACGATTCACCGAGGTATGTGATCCATCAGACGGGAGAGGAATCTTCAAAGCCGACGTGTGGAACGAAACAATAAAGGCTAACATCAACTTTTAATTTGCTGTTGTGATGAAGCTGCCCATTTGAAAGCCTTTTTCTGGTACAACTGGAAAGATTTGGGATGTTTTTGTTGGGTACATGCTTCAAGTTAGGGTTCATGGGATGCTTTCACAAAAATCAATGACCCCTAAATGCACGAGCATGCAGGAAACCAAGTCTTCCTTCTTTCTTATTTTGTTTTTTTTCCCCCTCCGTGTGCATATGCATGATTGATCCGCTACCTCCCTCCGTGCCTCGTGGGCCTGCTCCTTCCGTGGCCTTTGTAGTTCCTGCTGTCCAAACTGCAGAAGTGCGCAGTGACAGCTCTGTGGGGGCTCGGCTGAAATCCCGGCCTTACTCTCGAATGGCCAGCGAACAAAGCCAGCCGCAAGCCAGATATGAGGGTAAACACACCAGAGAAGAAGAAGAAGAAAAAAAATGTCAAGGCTCAGCACTTCCTCAGAGAAAACCGATGACCTGATTTTATTAGTATGGTTGCCGGCATGCAAACATCAGTGATCCATGCACAGCCGTGTGTGCACACCAGGCAGGACTGGATTATTATTGTGATTATTATTATTATTTTTTTATACCACTGGCTGCTGTAGGTGATTTTATGATAAAGCTGTATCGATGATTCTGCACGGTGAGATAACAGCAACAAAGACACGTTTAATAGAAGACATAGAGCCTGATTCACTAAAAGACTGCACGGCTTTTGCACTCGTCAAACCTGTGCAAATAAATTTAAAAAACACCTTCTTATACTTAAAACACACAACAAGAGTTAAATACACCCCTTACTGTGCTGAAGAGCAAATATCGTCTCTCTGTGCTGGTGCTGCTTGTGGGTATTTAAATTAGCCATTGTGTAGTCATTCAGGTTTAAATTTGCTCCTCTCTATGCGTCTTATTCTCTCACACTGGCAGCAACACACAGACTGAGACGTTTACCCCCTGCTGAGAGTTGGTGGAGACTGGGGTCATAAAATGAGATATCATCTATGCTATCTTTCCAATGATCAGAGAAACAGTTACGCCTCTGTATGACTTAGGAATAAAAGAGCTGTCTGAGAATATTACTTTGACATTACTATTATTGATTCAGGGGTTAAATCAGTCCGCGGCTGTCAGTTCTCCACAATTC
Organism: Labrus bergylta; assembly: GCF_963930695.1. Taxonomy (NCBI): domain Eukaryota; kingdom Metazoa; phylum Chordata; class Actinopteri; order Labriformes; family Labridae; genus Labrus; species Labrus bergylta. The sequence continues at coordinate 29,338,147 of NC_089199.1, forward strand.
ATCCACATGTGTGGATCCATGATGAGCCTGTGAGTGTTGCGGTCTTCTTCCAGTTGCCCTTGCTTGCTGCATTAAGAGAGGAATCCCTGATTTAAACAGTGACAAACAGTGACCCTAACATTTCTTTGAGTCTGGCATTATAAACTTGAAAAGGTTTCCCATCCCCTCACAGCTCACCATCTTCATGTGCACAGAAAAGTTCCCCTTCAGATGGTGTGCAGAGTGCAGCCCGGTGCAGAGTTAAGGTGCAAATAGTTTCTTTCCACATTCAGACACAAAACATGAGCCCACTGCACGGAGCAGGACAACTTTTTTGGGGTGTGTTTGCATCCCGATTATCCTTAGTGCTGAATGCTTTGTGATTTAGCTCTAGAGACGGAGATAAGGGAAACAAATGATGCACTAGTTTTGGATCTGTGCCAGCCACAATCCAGTTGTAGTGAAACAGGCCTTCAGAATGTAGGCAACAAATTGTAGACAAGGGGTAGAACTATTAAATGTTCTTCTTTCAAATTAAAACAAAAGGAAGCCCATGTTGCTGATGTTTTTGATAGTCTTAATACTGAGTAAGGCCAAGCTCACACTGCAGTTTTATAATGCTGACAAAGTTAAAGTCTATTTTCATCACAGATAGTCTATAATTCTTCAATTCACTTAGCAGACGCTTTTATCCAAAGAGAGTAAGAAGAACACAAGCAAGGATCTAGAGAGGAGGAAACAACGTCAGGAAACTCAAATAAACAGCTTTAAGTCTGATCAGACACACAGGTGCTGACAGGAAGTGACCAGAGGCAAAGCACAACACTGACAGCTGTTCTTCTAATCAACATCAATGCTATCCAAAAATCGTTATTGTCATTGTCAAAAAACAAAAACATCATCATCAAATCCTAATCGTCATCATCGTCATCATCATTAAGGTCATAGGTATTCATAAAGAGCTGGGTCTTTAGCTTTTCCTTAAAGCTGCAAAGGGACTCGAATGGAGTTTGGAAGTGGGTTCCACCACCGGGGGGCGACAGAGGAGAAGAGTCTAGTTAGAGACTTGGGGCCCTGTTGTGAAGGCTGGATCAGACGCCTTTCATTGGCAGAGCGTAGTGGGCGGGTGGGAGTGTAGACCTGGATTATGGAGTTTAGGTAAGGAGGAGCCGTTTTTGTTGCTGTTTTGTTTGCTTCTCTCGAGAAGTAGAGTTTTAAATTTGGTTTGAGACTACAATGAGTGCAAGAAGGAGCAACATACTACCTCACTTTATTATGTATGACCTCAAAGGATCTCACAGAAAAACAGAATGAAGAACAATGGAGGCTGACAAGGTGCAATTACTCTACACTGAGTAAAGAACTAAATCCTGGAAGAACATGCTTCTTTTAATTTCTTCAGCAAGAACTAAAGTTGAGATAGTCTTAGTGTTTTAATCCAACCTGGCATTTCACGTCCCTTAACCACTGTCCTATAAGGCAAAAAAATCCAACAAATAAAACCTTTAAAAAAATGAAATAAAAGGTTGTTGCACCCACTTGCTCAAACAAGTTAATGAAAAGTTTAAAAATGCTGGAATCTATGAAACCAAAGTAAAATACAGACACCCAAAGTCACAGACATGAGAAGAAGGAAGGCCACAGCTAGGGGGCGAGTGGAGGAGCATTTTCTGGAGGCACATGCAGAAGAAACTACTACTTCTTCTGCTATCTCCGGTAGACCGGTGGGACACCTCAGGGCATGTGAAAATGCTTTTATTCCAATTAAAAACTTGATGCATGTATATTCAGCTCTTAATCGGATCGTTTTGGTGAGCGTCCATGTAAACAGGGAAGTTGGAAACCATGAACAGAATGTTTTTAAAGGAGTTGAAGATATATTGAACATCTAAAAATAGCTAATGTGCGCTCTCCTAATCTCCGGCTTAGCTTCAAAAACCTGAATTCATGCGTCAGAAAATAATTTTCTCTCTCTCTCCTTTGTTATTATTCAGTGTTAAGAACATTAGATGAAGCAGCTGATACTTATCCACATTCATGAGGTGCTTTTGTGTTGATGATACAGCTGAATGTAGGCGTGCAGAAGGAGCTTTATTAAGGAGGATTTTGTCTGCAGGTTTTTACACATGCAAATGTTTTATGGAGCCCACCATCTTCATTTTTACAGAAGTAAGCACTACTACTTATTCTCTTGTAAGGATTCTAAGCGCTGTTCGAAGAATGACATCCGAGGAGCGGGGAGCAGAAAATAACTTCCCTTTCAGCCCCCCTGACATTGTCTGTGTTGACATCGGCGAGCTGCGAGGGACACTTGAGGGTCTATTTTAAAAATTACTGCTCCAGTAATCAGTGCCTCCGCATCTGCTACTGTGTGTCGTGAGATTGCTGGACGACAAGGGGCAAGCATTGTGTCTTTGCTAATTGCAAAACCCCCCTTTTAACAGACCGCCACTCGCATCCTCGGAAGACAAATATAAAACGCCACTAATTATGCATTTGAATAGGATTACGAGATGTGTAATGCCTTTGGTCTAAGCCTTTGGTCGTAAGAATTCCACGGAGAAAGAAGATATCTAATCAAAGAATGTGTTGTTGTTATAGGGGGGGGGGGGGGGATTGCATGGCAGTATCAGATGGATGTTTAGCTCCCCATGTTCTGTATCCTGGAGGGAATTGGACCAGTAGGCATGTTTGTAGGCTGATACAGCTTGTAAAGCCCTCTCTCCGAGTGTGACCTTCAGCAGTGCGGAGCAGAGACACATCGCAATAACACGACGGGGAATAGGATCTTCTGTCACGCAATTTCAGCAATCCCTTGCCATCTGTTTGTTCCATATTGACGGTGGAGTTAAGTAGCAGGCCTGACGTTGCGTTTACATTCTGTGAAGCACCTTTTTATTGTTCCAGCTCCACATTCCCTTTCATTAAATGTTAACTTTCACTCTTATTTTTAATAAAGAACATTTTCTTACAACGGAGGTTTCAAAGTAGTTTACACCACATACAGTGGCGATTCTAGCTTCTGTTGGGGCCAAACATGAATTGGGGGCCCCTCCAACCAGCGTTCATCACCATTTTGCCTGCCAGTTTCCCGGTATTTACTCGTCTTCCTCTTTCTCTTTTTTTTTTTCACTCCCAGGCAGATAATTCCTCCTCATTTCGTTTGGTTACTTTCAATGACAAACGTTGGTTTTAAAAGCAAAAATGCATGTCACACTAAGCAGGGCAACGGGATCGAGTGCTGTCAGATGGGGCCCCCTGAGGGAGGTTTCCGACTGTGATTGCAAAATTTGCACATTTTGACCCACTGCTGTGGTTTAAAGTTTGTAAGCCCTAGGGCCCCAAGCACTTGTCTGCCTTGCCTGTTGACAAGCAGCGCCTCTGATTGCACACATATGGGGGTTGGCAGGACCTCAGTCTGTAGGGACATAGGTTGGGAAACAGAGGACTGCCGGTTCAAGTCCCGGTGTGGGATGAATATGGAAGTTGGCAGCTTGAGCAAGGCACCAAACCCCCAAACAGCTCTGGCGCGCTCCCTGTGTAGCAGTGTGTAGCAGCCCCACTCTGACATCTCAACACTAATGCATGTCCACAGGTCCTGTTTGTGCATGAGTGTATTTGGGGACTATGTGTGCAAACCAAAATTTTCCTTCAGGGATTGATAAAGTATGTAAAGTTTAAGAAAACAACTGGCAATACCCAAGATTAATCCCTTCCAATCACCTTTAAGAGAACCACCTAGACAACAAGTGCATGGTAATCAATCAGAACTCTAAGGACCCTTGACTTTTAACAAAAATTTGACTCCCCGTAAAATGTTTTTTTTTTTTGTTTAGTTTGTTGGTTTATTTGGAAGGGGCAGTGCACAACACAACTGTTGGGCCACAGTTAGCTATGAAGCTAATTTACATCTCTGCTCCCTGGGTGAGAAGATAAAAAAAACTTAAATAAAACGTGTCCTCAAACACAAACCTGATATTCATTTAATATCCTTTTTTCAATAACATTGCTGCCTCCAAAGAACAATGTAAATATACAGATTAAAACCCCCTTCATGTATTTTTAATGGCAACATTTGATTAATTAAAAAAGCACACAAATGCCAAATGCATATTCATCCATGCAGCACATTTTGAATCCCAAGGTCATTGCAATCACAGGGAGTAATTGTTTGAGGAACAAATGTAAATCTCATGTTAATGTGCCTACGAGATAATGGATTATCATACGTTTAAAACTGTGACATTGCTTGAGGGAGTCATGAAGGAATGCTCTAAGAAGGGTTCCCCCTCTTGGGAACATGCTTATGCTATGCATTGTAATTAAAAATGAGGTCATCAGAAGGCGATGTTTGGTATTACTGGTTAAAGAGGACATATTGTCCCCCTTTCCCACCTTTTCAAACAGTCCCCTGTGGTCTAAAAGAAACATCTGTGCTGTGCTTTGGTCAAAATATAACATGAATCAAGCACCAGAGGAGGTTTGTGACCCTGTATAAACCAGCTCTCTCTGAACGCTCCGTTTTGGTGTGTGTGTCTCTTTAAATGAAATGAGCCCCCCTTGAGTTTTCCCAGTAGACACCAATCCTCTGTAGAATAAAAATGGCGGACCTGCGCAAAAGTTTTGCTCTTGGCTGGGGGTGGAGTCCATGGGTGGAGATACCAGGGGAGGGGAGGGGATTTTTTTTTACCAGAATCCCACTGTGACATCACAAGGAGAGCAAGTTTGAAACTGAGTATTTTCCTCTGTGTTGTAAGACTTATGTTGAACACAAACAAAGGACTGGATGGGTTTATTCCACATTCTGTGGGACAGTAGACACTCAGGTTACCCAAATATATGTTCAAAAACACTGTACCCTTAACCCCTTTAAGGGTTAGGGACGTCAATACAACACCGGTGCTCATCCTGCAATCAACTTCTTTGTAGTTTATTAGTTTGAAGGTCTGTTGCTGCAGAAACTAAGGACAAGAAACAACTTCATAACATCAGTCCAATAGAACACTCTCTATCAGATAAATTCCTCATCATCATCTAAGAGACCCCACATGACGTCCCGACCCTGAGGTTGAGAAACTCGGGTTATAAAAATGCGACCTGCAGTAAAGTTAATGCTGAGGGCAATAAGCCAACAATGAACATATAGTAGCAATAAACCGTCGGCTGCTTCATTATCTTCCCACTCACAGTTCCCCTCTGCCTCATGTACACAGCACATTTACATACACATTTACATATCGTAAACAAACACCTCTGAATTAATTCGAGTGCCCTCTTGATGAGAACCGTTTCATTTATTTATTTATTTCCGGAGTCTTTCATCTCCGAGATACACATTACATTTCTATGCAAATGAATCAATCCAGAATCCATAACTCTGCGGGAATCTTATCAAACAGTTCACAGGACAGTTGTAGAAAATGTCAAATGTCATTTTAAATTGGACATGACAATAAATTAGATTCCAGCGAATCACTGTTTCTCATTAATCTCACCTTTTACATCCATCAGTGAATCCATTTCATTTCCATGCATAGTGTGGAGCACATGTTCAGTGTGTGATTCAGATTGTATTTTATCAAGAACATGTTTTAATCTTTGCATGATCTAAGGTAAAATGAGCTAATTCCACGCAAAATGTTGCCAAAAGCTATCCAAGGGGACCTTGAAGCTTCTAATTACGACACATGCATACGTCGAATGCTGGAGAAAAACATTCTTAGCAATGCATAGTGAGACTCTGCATAATCTTTTGACTGTTTCAAGAAGCAACTCAGAAGTCCCCTGTACAGAGGAGCCTTCATGTAACTCTTGTAACCCTTTTTTGTGCTTTTTCCTGATCTTAACTTTGCCCCGTTTCACGTTGTGATTTATTTATGTTCATTTTCTCTCCATTTGAATTGTTTGATTTCTTTTATCTGTGAAGCACTTTGTAACTGAGTGTTTGTATGGAAGAATGTGCAACATTTTATACATACATATATCTGAAATCAAGCATATCCTGTGTAAATGTGTCTCTGAGTCATGACTGTCTACAATGAGTGAGAAGCTCGAGTCCTGCTGGCTGTGTTGTTGTCAGAGCCGTGTTTACATGGACAGGACAGCCGGCTCCTCCCCTTGTGTATAAAAGCTGTTTTAATCAAGGACTAGAGAAAAGAAGAACATACTCACTGATTATTTGGATGTCACATAAGAGTTTTCAGATCACGCTCATTCTGTGTCAATTTATGTGAAATATGAAGCTACGAGCTAACTAAAGTATGCTAACATTAGCATGCTAACACAACAATGCAGGACAAATTTGTCCGCATCTTACGCTTAATTACGGTACGTTCTACTTCAAAACTCATTCATATGAAAGTGAGTGGAGAGGTGTTGGAGGTGTGTCGCTGGAGGAGAGCGGAGGCTTCAGAATAGCGGAGGTGTTGCCGAACAGCAGTTTGTTTTGGTTTCATGCTGGTGCTCAAGGACGACATCTACTGGATCAAAAAGATGCACATTCTTCCTTTAAAGTGCAATGTAAATAAAGGTTAACTTACTTATTTGTTGTAGTATGCTTATAAGTTTTGTTCCTAATCAAAAGGAAGCTCTGTGATTGGCTCAACACTTGTCAAATATCTGTCTATATGAACCCGTTTCACAGGTTTGGATGATTTAAGGGGTGCTGAGGGTGCAGCAGAATAACATTAAAATGTAAGATTATTTGCTTTATGGGCTATGTGCATTTACTACAAAGATACATGTGGTTGATTGATCTGTCAGTTTACTAGAGTAGTAATAATGAAGTCATCAATATAAATATTTTTCAATAAAGCTGCACTCTGTAAGGTTCATTATCGCAGCGCAGATTTTTAAACCTTAACTTCGTCATTATGTCAAAAACATTCATGAAAAGAGAACAGGTTGGCATCGTGAGAGCAACAGAGACAAGCGATAGTGAGCGCTCGTGCCATTACACAAATAGATGGAGGGACAAGAAACATAACCTTTGATTGATCAGGTAACCAGTGGAGTGTGTAAACAATGCAGACAGCAGTGAACAGACTGATGCAAACCAAACAGCTACAACATGCATTAAGTGTGCATCATCAATGCTCTGTTTAACATACACTGGTGAGAGGCCATGTGGAAGATTTGTCCTGTATTGAGATGTAAAATGAGCTGCTGTTAAAACTCATTATTAATAATCCTGAACATTTTAATTAATCAATACAGTTTTAATATATGCAGCACAGAGAATGACGTCATCACAGAGAAAGACATCTCCCAGCACACCGAAATGAAACCGACTTCCAGCGTCCCTGCATTATTTAGAGGTAACTATAAGTCAGTGAACGTCACACAAAGAGCATCCTTGAAATATAAAAAAGTCTGTGTTCAGGCTTTATTTTGATCTGTAATAATGACAGAAGGTGCAGCATTCTCCCTTTAATGTTCTTCGTTTGGTGTGTTTGTTGGAGCAGCACAGCTTCTCCTCACTATCAAAGACAAATCGCTCAGTATCACCGTTCTGACTTGAACCATCATTTTACAGATAAGATTAATCTAATGCTATGTAGCTGTAAACTTTTCAGTGCAGTACTCACAGAAGGGAAAAGCGTGACTCCTGCTCCCTGGTGTGAATAAAGACGGGGTGAGAAACAGGGAACGATTGGTGTGTCGCTGCTCTTATGTTCTCTGCATCAAGTTGCTGTACAACACAGCATGAACAACATGAACATTTAACACAGGAACACTGGATTAAAACTGGAAACACATTTTTTTTTTTTTTCATTTCACAGACTTTCACTTTAAGTCACAGGATACTTTGAGCAGAGCTGCTGTAATGTCTGCGTAACAATGACTGTATACAAGTATGGACAATATTCCTCTGTCGTCTTCCATTGTACTAGAGTGAAGCCAAAAGCCACCAGTGCTCACATAATGCAATAGGGATGAAATTTGGAGCCGAGACATGCCAACCAAACTCCTTCCACTAATCACACATTTAACTTCCTAAAAACAAAAAGTCAGCGATCCCTAACGTCGTTACAGTCCTACGCGGAATAGATTCTTGTTTTGGTTTGAAGCATACCTTCACATTCATAGGAAGTTGTTTGACACTGTTGTTAGTTTCCGTTGCATTTTCTCCTCTATGCTCCAACAATCTGGTTCAGAACACTTCAAGGAGCCTCATTAGTCAGCAGAGCTGCCGATCATGACGTTACATCAGCTCTTTTTTTTTCCATCAGATAATTCAAACAAAACTACTCAGAAAAATGAACAGAAAAGACGTGTATTTTAACGTTATAGTTCGACCAATCTTCCGCCTGTTAACATGGAGGAGGCGGGGTTAATGACCTATACTGCAGCCGGTCAGTAGGGGGAGCTGTAAATCCTTTGTTTTCACTCCCAGGTGGTTGTTGCTCCATTCATCTCAATATAAAGTCTATGACAACAACACACCTCTGTCTCTCAGACCCTCGGCGTATTCTCCGGCTTTTCCTAAGATACTATATGTCAGGCCTTAACAACCAAGAGCGATAATCACAGTGTTTAAAGAGAAATTTGATTTAAATAATGCAAGAATATTGCCTGAGAGTGGAGGTGTATGGACGAGCGGAGAAATAAGTCTCCCTGGTCCTGAGTTAATCCCAGTGTGGAGGAGTAGTGCGAGGCGAGTGCTGCACTCGAGAAGTTGAGCACAAAGCCAAGAACTGATTATCATTCCAGAAAGAGAAAGGAACATTATTCATCGGCAATAGAAATCATTTCGCAAGGCCTTTTTTTTTAAAAAGTCAGGCTGAACGGAAATTATGATTAATAGGGTGAAGTTACGTTTTATCAAAGCACAATGAGAATGCTGAGGATAGAGTCCACAAGACATCATGACCTTCTCTGTCTGCATGGCACGCACACATATTTACAAGTCAACCAGACATCCGTGAAACAAAGGAAATAAAAACACAGCAATCAACCAAACAAATAGAAAGTAAACAAATTCTTCACAGAAGCAGGCCTATAGGTAACCTTCAACAGCTCCTGTCACAATCCATCCCTTTTATATGTGTAGGGTAAACATCTGCCCATATAGCCTCTCTATCTAGGGCAGCCTCTGCTCTGTTAAAAAAAACAGCATCTGTTGCCTGGCAACGAAAAGAGGCTTTAGGAAGTGCTCCATTGAGCGGCAAATGTTTACGTCAAGTCGGAGAGAAACAATGAGACAAACGCTGACTTTGAGAGACAGGGACTGATTCCTCTGCAGATCACTGTCAGGGACGCTGTCTTATACAACACGGGGAGTTTTTTTATTTACACTGACGGAGAACGGACACAAGGACAAAAGAGTTAGTCTGAGTGTTGGGTTTTTCATGAATGCATTAACCCTCCAAATGCTCAGCTGTCTTCACCCTCTACAGGTCTAAAGGTCTCCAGACCAGACATTTGATTTCATACTGCAGGAACCGGGCCTTCGTTTGAAATAAGAGACTACATGCTATTGCCAGGCTCTTTCTTTTATTCTAATCATCATTACATCACAATCTCATCACTCTGCAGCTTTAAAGTTATGTTCTAAATCCCAGTGATGATAACTAAAATTAGTCACTAGTTACAGTTACCACTATCAAAAAGTATCTGAGTTACTGCATTATAAAAGTATTCATTCATTTGGAAAGTAATTCAGGCTTCAATATATACAAACATATACATTATTAAGTGTTGCTATGGCAATGTGAGACTAAAGTATCTCAATAGCTATTGCTAAAAACTAAGTTGGATATTTTTAGTCTTCCTTTTTGTCCTAACAGCACGCATGTTGCCTATAGGAGTGTCCGCAGAGCGCCATTTTTACCCCGACACGTCGTATTATTTCCTCTCAGTCGCTCACATATAAGGACGAAGAACGAGGCAGGAGCTGGCTCTACATGGACACTGACACTCACTTTTTGTCACTCAACAGAGCTTGTTAGCTTGATGTACAAAGTGGAGATAACGCTGCTTAAATAGTATCTACATTGATGATTGAAAAGTTGGGATTTGACACGAAGAAAAACTTTTTTCAGCTCACCGCGAGTCGTTTACTGACGGTAATTGTTGTGATGAGTCAATGGCTTGCTAACACAAAGAAACCCCACATCCGTTTGTCCCCCTTCAATACAAAAGCACGTCAAAAGCATGTCATACAGTTTGCAGCGGGAAACTAAAATTTACAGCAAAGAATTATATATTTAACGGATGCAGCGTGGACAGCCAGGGTGCGATCATGCGCGATGAAACACGTTTAGAGACAAATTTAAACACATCTAATATTTATCTCAATAAGTGACTAAGACATGAACTGGGGAACCAGCTTAGACGCGTGTTCAGGTCGAAGCAACAAAAACTATGTTCACTAAACTACAGTTTGGATCCGTTGATCCATTAATGTCAAGTCACAAATGCACTCAGGATTCCAAAAATCTGAAAACATACTTAGCAACGTCCAATAAATAACTACATATTAGATGATACAAACACTGACTTCTTTCTTCCACACCGGCACGGTCGAAAACGTTTTGCCTCCACTCACACCTGGTGCCAATCACCTGCAGTCATGGCTTCATGCTCAGCACAAACCGAGACTCCACCTAGTGTTCAAAGGCGGAAATGCACGCAAATATCAAAGACATTTAGGTAGAGCCAGTGTTTCCAATGTACTGCAGTAACTACCATCGTTAGGCTTCCTAATGACTCATTAGAAACCGATGGGTGACGTCACTGAGACTACGTCCATGTGAAGATGCGGCAGCTGAGATGCAGCAACAGTACGCGGCTGCTGGATGTGACCTCAGCTTTGGTGTTAAGACAAAGTCAGGACACTTTTCACCCATACACTTGAATGCAGCTGGGAGACATGAAGTGCATTTAAAATTTCAAGCACAAACACCTGCATCAAGAAAAGATGTCTGCAATAAATAAAACGTTGTATTCTCCTGTCACCAATCAAAAGGGATCTTTCTATCTAGCAGTCTAAGAATAACCATTAAAAACAACAACTGCTATATCCTGTGGCCCTATACATAAAAAAAACCCTCATGAAAACACAAACAAGCATTTTGGCAGTCCTACCCACCTCTCTGTCATTTGGATAGCAGTAACCTTGCTTCGACCCAGACGTAAACAAACACTGTCATAGTCATTTGGGATTTAAAAAACACTGCGACTCCATCCTGTATGGGAGATTACGTGTATTAGCACTTACCTGTTCCAGAGTAAAGCTGATTATTTGAAACTCAAGTCTCGGGTGTTTTGTTGTTTCGTTTTTTTCTACATTTTAAAGTCTGGGAAAATAAGTTATATTCTTAGACTTCTGGAATATATTTTCTATTAGAGTATAGCAGCTGAAGAATAATCTACAAACAAAAGTTATAATTGAAGTTAAGTGTTGACATAGCAGCACAAAGCTGAGGTCACCCTGATGACTGCAGTGAGGACTGTACAGAAGTGATCATACTACATATCTCAAAGCTAAATACAGAACGGTAGGATACAGTACAGTCAGTCCCATTAGATATGATACAAAAATATATAGGCTTCATTATCTGCAAGATAAATAAAGCATACAACTCCAATCATTTAGAGTCTTTCAACCTAAAAATAAATATTAATAGCTTTTTTAACTTTTGACTTAAAGATTCAGCATGATTTTTTTTTAAAGATTTGGGCTTTTTATGCTTTTATTTGATAAGACAGTGGATAGAGGAAGAAATCAGGAAGAGAGAGAGAGAGTGTTGAATAACGTGGTAAAGGAGCCACAGGTCGGACTTGTACCAAGGCCAAGTGCTTTGAGGACTACAGCTACCTAACCGCCATAGGCCATCTGCACCCCGAGATTTAGCATATTTTAATGATACAATCAAAACAATACATTACACTACAGTACGTTAGTATAAAGTATGACAGGATACCAGCCGACCATATGACAAGATGCAGTACCATTGGGTACGATACCATATGACAAGATGAGAAACCATTAGATACCATATGACAAGATGAGAAACCATTAGATACCATATGACAAGATGAGAAACCATTAGATACCATACGACAAGACGCAGTACCATTGGGTACCATTCGACAAGAGGCAATACCGGCAATAGGACAAGATGACATACCATTAGCAACCATAGCAATAGGAACCATACCATAGGACAAGATGGGAAACCATTAGGTACGATACCATACGACAAGATGATATACCATTAGGAACCATAGCAATAGGAACCATACCATAGGACAAGATGGGAAACCATTAGGTACAATACGACAAGATGCAACGAGACAAGATAAGACAGGATACTTTTTCTTACACTCCAAGTGCTCCTTCATTTAGATGCCTCAACAGAAGTTTAAATTAATACATAAAAAAAAAACAATAAACACAATCCACATGTAGACAGAGCATAATGAAAACCCCAAACAAAAAGCATATTGCACATTTACTCATATTGCACAACAATCTGAGCCAAACGTACTGAAGCTGATCCTTTATCAGTCACAGCTGAGCCATAAATGATGCTGCTCCATTAACTCTCATACAAATGATTTTGGCCTTTAAGCTTGCAAAGTAAGATACATTTAATTTAGTTTATTCAGCGATTTACAGGACCATTATCTTTATGGTCATATAATGTTGCTGGTGTGAGCGCAGATTAAAAACTCGTTTAGATGTTCTGAAGATGTAAGGGTAGTTGACTGTTACACTTTGTATCCCATTTATTGATCAAACTGTTGCCTGTGCAATTTCTTTTATGTAAAAAAGGTCTATCAGATATCTCATAGACATTTTCCGACATGAGGTGCGACCTAATCGGTTGATTCCCCTATTTAAAGGCAGGGTTGGTCATTTTGGAAAACTAGCATGATTTTTAAAGCAGCATTCCCTCAGTGCTTCGTCTGCACCCTCAAAAGCCACGCCCCCTCACTTACATGCACAAGCCCTATGGGTCCAGAAGCGGACCTCAGCTCATGCTTTGAGTGTGGGCTCGTACATGCACGGCATAGGGAACTAGCAGGGAGACAGGGAGGCGCCTGATTGGTTCATCAGATTGGTACCTCGTGGCAGACATTGGTCAAAGTTTTTACACACTTACAACTGAAACAAATGACAGATTTTCTTTGTTCCTTTTTCAGAGAACATGAGTTATTAATGTCTGTCAGGACCTAAAGACAATTTCAACCAACATCTTAAAAAGTGGATCTGGAGAAAATTACCAACCCTGCCTTTAAGATACTATTCAATGCTTAAAAAGGGTTGGATGCGTGAACTTAAACAAGCTCAGTTTAGTAGATGTAGGATGTGTAAGTTAGCTGTGGTGGCGTGGATTGTGAAAGGCAGCTACTAACAAAGCTTCATGGGGGAAAAAAAACAACTGATATCTGGAAGGAAACTTCAAAATCAATATAATCCCTCCATCCAGCCTTATGAAATACCAGATACATACAAAACCGCACCTCAGATGCACAGGTATGTTAGAATACAAACACTTACTTCAAAACCCAAACAGCTGCATCTCAGCGGGCCGACCTTTCAGCTGTAAGAAATGAAAAAGATACGTCCGGGCACCACGGGCTTCCTGTTGACCAGAGCGAAGGACAGCTCTGTCCGCAGGAACACAGCCGAGGCCTTGATGAGATGTTGTCCAAAGCGCAGGGTCGACATGTCCCACTGATTCTCAGGCCTGGAAGAGACAGGGAGACGGCAGGAAGTCAATAACATCAGACTGAACAAAGGATACTGTTCATTGCACACATCCTCAGACAGCTGGAGGCCCTCACAGAAGAACCTAATAGCTATAATGGATGGGACGGAGCAGGTTTCATACCTGCTACACACACTAGTCTTAAGCCAATTTCAATGTGCACAAATGTAAGACATTTCAGACAGTCTGCCCCTGAAATCTCAGAGTGGCTTGTTCACAAAAGGTAAATGGACTTGAGCTTCTAATCGCTTTTCTCCAACCTTCTGTCTACTCAAAGTGCTTTAACACCGGAGGTCACACCTAAACATTCACACCCATTAACACGCTGATGGCAGAGGTTGCTATGGAAAACTGTCCATCAGCGTTAACTAATCCTTCCAGTTGAGAGATGATCGACAAAAATAGAATCAATACATCTGTGTTAATGCATAGATTTTTCCTCTTTTTTTCCATGTATAGAAGCAGGAATTTCATATTTTTTTTCTATATATGTTGCCATATCTTTTGTTACGACCCCTGGGTGTAAAAACTGCTCAAAATGCAGCATGCAATATGCAATATGCAAACACGTGAAATATGGAGTATGCCAAAAATTCCCGGATGTAATACTGAGTCAGGAAAAAGTCACAGTTTGCATCAGAACAGTGTCTCGCTTACTGTTTCCCACAATGCAAAGCGCCAGTGCAGAGATCGACAGCAATGGCTAACATAACGGGAAATATAGACAATCACACTAAACCACACAAAGATACCACCAGAATCATGAAACATCTAAAGGATGTCTGTGTGCACACTGAAGTCAAGCAGTAAAAAAAAAGAAGCATGGATGTTTCTGAAGACGCTCTGTTTTAAAAGGTAAAAGGCTCAGCATGAGAACTGCCGAAGGGCACAGCGCTATACTTTTTATACACATTGTTCAACCTTGTGTTAACTCCTCTCTCGGTGAACAAAAGTAAATAAATCAATCGCCCTGAAGGTGAGACTACTTAACATTCTGACCACATTTTAGAAAATGTAACCTTGTTATTTAAAAATGATTAATGCTAACTAAAGAACAATCTGAGAAATGCAATAAGACGTAGAGATTTTTTAAGTGAAGATCAGGTTTTCATTTCCTCTTCTGGTAGTGATCGCAGCAGAGGAGGAAAAAGGACATTATTTTGTGCAACGGTTCCTTCATGGTGACTGTCTATACGGCGCAGAGATGAATTCATCTTATCAGACCGTGTCTCTGATAGAAAAGATGGTGTCACATTTGACAAACTTCTCCATCAACTTTTACACGGTTGACATCCTGCTGAGAGAAACCATTATTGCCACCATATAGCTGAACTCGCCTCAGACATGTCGTGTTTCTGACGACTTTGACGGGGAGAAAAAAGGATCCTGACACAAAAGAAATGAGAGGCAATCACTGAGAGCATGTTTCAGGCTCGAGGATATGCTAATCATATGAGGAGGTTTCATTTGGTATCCAAGAGGTTTTATCTTTCAGATTATTTTTTATCAAATCAGGTTTGTATGTGTTGTGCTGAACATCCTGACACGGTCCGCTATGCTAAATAGGGCGTGTTTTATTTTGTATATTTTCATTAGTTCCTGCTTTATTTTGTAGTTTTTTTAACTCACCCTTGTCCCTGTCAGTTTCAGATCCTGCTCCTTGTGTGTCAGTCAGCGCCGCCCTGATTACCCACACCTGTGTCTCGTTATCCCCCTGATCGTCAGTATATTTACCCAGCATTCACCTGGTGTCCAACACATCAGGAAGAAACGAGTTTCTGAGTTGGAAAAGAACTGTGAAGGCCTGCTCAAGTCAGGACAACAACTTGGAAACTCGGAAAATAAGAAAGTGCCCGACTTGCCAACATAATCACCATAACATGGGGGGCAAAATTAGATTTGTTAATGACACGATAATTTGTATTAATTCATGTATTGCACATCACGTTTTACTCAACTATAACTTGTAACAGAGAAATTCCACACATCTTCCTCTTAGCATCCACGCTGTTTTATTGTTGTTGTTCCAACAATTCGACTTTCCAAACTGAAATCACATTAAACACACTGAAGTTGGAAGAACGACTTCCCAACTTGGAAAATGATTTTTCATCCTCAGGTTTTTCTTGATATCGTTCCTGTGTATTTTTTTGACACTGCCTCGTTGCCTTTTCCTCTGGTTCTGTTTGCCCATTCTTTTGCCTCTGTGTACAGAACCTTGGACTGCATTAAACTGCTTTCCTTTTATGAATGCTCCCTCTGATTCTGCGTGTGTGTTCCCATTGTGTGCCTATCAATTTTCAATTCAATTCAAATAGCTTTATTGGCATGAATGTGTAACATATATTGCCAAAGCATTTTAATGTTTTGGTAGAAACAAATAATACAATAATAATGAAAAGTAATAATTAGCAATTAAATATTCTTACAATGAAAAACAAAACATTTAAATCTTGAATATTGTACAAAAAAAAAAAGCTAATTTATTATTTTATAGTGTTGCGTGTGTATCTCTGTGTCACATCACTGTGTTGATGTTTTAGAGAAGGGGATGCTGGAGGTCAGCTTGGTTTCTAAGAGGACATCATTGTGTTTGAAATAAGTCATACTTTACACTATGCAACATTCATACTTTGACAACTAGTTTGACTTTCCTTAATCAACTATTTATAAATGCATTCACTCTTATTGTTTGAGTACAGTTTAACTCCCCTAACAGACAGAGTGCACACTAATGTCACAGCAGAGACTCGAGCAGAAAAACAACAAGTAGGTGTAGAGGGAGTGAGACAGCCTGACAGAGAGAGAGACATGGCCTCTGACTCGTTCACACATATAGAAGAATACAGAGAGGGTTAATGACATGTCATACAGAAGAGAAGAACATACAGAGATACTGATTCATCTAATTATGTTTCAACATTTCAGACAGATGAGACGTCCCTCTCTCTTCCACCCTTAACCCATGACTGACAAGCTAACTATTCATACAGTACTTTTGCTTATTTTTCTGCACACGTCATAATAAATATAACATGATTAAGAAACAGTTCACAAACAATAAATGAAGAGCAGGTATTTTCTTTTGCTGATCCTTTAAAGTTTTCTCTCTCTTTGTTTCGCTGCAAAGTCAGTTGTTAAAAATGTACTTCATGAATCATTTGCAAAATTTTGAGTTTTTAGAGAATCCCACTCGTGGTGTACAACTTGTTTTAAACTTTGCAAAACAAGCCTTTTATTAAAGGACAAACGATGACAGCGTCACTGTAGAGCAGGTGAATTTACAGCACAAATCAAACACACCTGCTGACAGTGACTGGACAGAGAGATGATTATTCTGACATGAATTATGAAGAAGACATGTTCTACTAAATAATTCATGACTGATCCATTGAAGCATGTCTCCTTCTTATTTTTTTTAAATACACAAACATGTTATATTTAAAGTCGGAAAGATTCATTACAGCTTGTTTTTATTCAAGAAGAAAAAAAAATTGGGACTTCACGCGTTTAAACAATGTGGCAACCGAAGGCGTTGAAAAGTAATGCAAATGCAAAAGTGCAGTTCCTCAAGTGTCCACTAGAGGCTGACCGTAAAAGCCCTAAGAAGCCTCATTTGACACAAATATTAAAATGCCAATTTCTACAGCGGAAAGATACTTGTTTACAGCTTGGTAAAAAAACAAAACAAAAATGGTCTGAATAGCTCATGTTGTTTATGAGTGCACACAATAAGGGGGTTTAATATATTTATAACTCATGCGTTTTCATCATGTTGAGGCTAAGAGGTATCCATATTTAAGGGCGTGGCTGATGTGACTGACAGGTGGGTTAGTTGTCAGGAGGCTAAAGACCCACCACAGCTCCACCTCTTTGCCTGATTCTAAATTCACCGATAGAGACAACATTTCCAATATGGCGACCACCATTGTTGGGCTTCAAAACTCCACTTCAGAAACCAATCGGTGACATCACTGAGACTACGTCCATGTTTTTATATAGTATATGGTTTTGACTGTTTATTAGCTGATTGTTTTTAATGGTTGACTTTAGTTGGTGCTGCAGCTCCCTCAGTCCTCCCATTTCTTTGTACATCGTATCATCCATACAGCACGGTCCAGGTAAAATCTAATCCTCTGTGTGTGCAGAAAAAAAACATCCAGCAACATCAAGAAACTGTAACAAAGAAAAGGGAGCTGGGCATGCATGTGAAAGAAAAAGCTGAAATAAAGACAGCACTTGAGTATGACGGCTATACTGTTAGGTTTACGTTACCTAATCTAAGATGACGTCTTTCATATGAGCCTCACATTGTATGGAAGCAGTGCATGTGCGTCCGAGAACTTCTCTACATGTTACAGCTCAAGTGACACTGCACTTGGGATGCACTTACAGATTTTTTATGTTTCCTGTTTGGTCCAGAATGACGCACAAAGTTCTCAGCAGAAATAGACCGTGAAAAGGACTCCTGATGTACAAAGATGAAGCCACAACACACCCATGATGGGCGTGGACATACTGCGCCTATGGAGCCAGAGTCTTTGCAGTGAGAATCAGCTGGAAGAGCTGTGACATTGAACGTGATAACAGGCCACTTCCGCTAACAATGGCCCTTCTGCCACAGCACCTTAACGAAGCTCCACCATCATTACACCGTAAGATATTTACTTAGCAATGGTATAAAATTAGTGTGCCAGTCTGGGACTTCCCATTGCCTTACAGCGTTGAGGGAAAGCGAGAGAGCACATACTGTTTTGCCCCTGTTAGTACTTTTGACGACAGTATTCATTATCACTTTGCAAAACGTCTTGAAACAGAATTCTGAATGTTACTTACTGAGCTACACTGACTGATACTGCTGCCACTCAGATTTACTTGAGGTGAGGTGTTGGCTGTTCTATAGTCTATGGCTTAAACTCTTTTGATGTCATGACCCCCTTTGGTGCACAATGGTAAAAAGTCCTTTGCTATTTTGAATATGAGTGCTAAGGAACACACACAGACAGACATGCCTGGATGGAGGTGCGGTCTTGTTCTGACATCCTCAGAGAACTGTCAACTTGTGTATCTGGAGACAACCATGGGTTAGCAAACTGTCACAACGGGGATGCCACGGTTAGAAAATGTGTTCTCACCTGTTAATTCATTTTGATGTGATTAAGAGTTTCAGCGTGGGGCTCGGTAACAGCTGATAACGGTGCAGAGTGGTGGCATTGGGTGGGAAACGTGTGACAAATAATAACCCAGAGGGGAAAAAAACACACAAACAGGAAGGTATGAAGAGATTCTTTTCATGACCCTGTATGATCGATAATTCTCTATAAAAGCTCAGTCTGTTGGGAGGGAAGCTTTTCCAGCACACACTGCATTCATCTATTATTAGCTTTCAGTGTACAAGACACGACGGCTTTTAGAACAGACTGTTGTAAATGACATTGCTCGGTAACCACCCAATTAATCTTTATTTGTGTGGTGGAGAATTCAAAACAACTATTATCTCAAGACACTTAACATGGTCTAGACCGAAGGTGTGTCTGGAAGATTTTTTTTTTGGCAAAACAACATATTTTCGTTCTGTTTATATATTCCATCACGCTTTGTACAGTCTTGAGGTCCAAATCGCAATTTTGTTATGAAATCAAATCTGACTGATTGAAAAATATCAGAAATTTGGGTCGCAATTTTTCACAAAGAAGTTGGCGGTGGGTCCTGAGGCTCAACCAGTTGAGAACCACTGGTCTAGACTGTCCTCTTTATTATATATTAAACTTATTACAACATATCAAAATGGGTTGGATGGTTGCTGTTTAGCTGCATGAATATGAATGCAGTGCACAAAGTAAATAAATATTGGTGTGGTTTCCTTTAAGATTATTATAGAAATAAACTGCATGCATCGAGTGTGCAAGTCTTGGAATAAACATCATTTGGGGGGGGGGCAACTAGAATTTGGCCTTTTACCATGACCACTTTCATTACACCTAATGATGACTGTGAGAGGATCCCCCTCTTTGAAAGCCATGTGTGACTTCCCATAATGAGGTTAAATGACGCCTAAGCGATTACACAGCTCCCTCCTGGTGAGCTGTGTGGTCTGTCAGAGGCAGAGAGAGACAGAGGAGGAGGAGGGAGGCTGGAGCGCAGAGATAATCACGGCACTGTGCACACTCCCTCTCTCCCTCCCTCCTTCCTCCCATCACTCTCTCCCTCTCTGGTCTCCTACCTGATTCGCTCAGGTACTTGAGAGAGAGAGAAGGGGAGAGAGAGAGAGAGAGAGAAGGGGAGAGAGTCATGGGTAAATTTGGATTTGGTCCCAAAAGACTCATCCAGTCTCTCTCTCCCCAGCTGTCTCTGCTGCATTAGCATTCAAAATGCACTCTGACAATTCCACAATTAAGAACTAGAATGCTGCAATTAGTGCGCTGCATGGAGAGATGACCCAATTAGTGTTTACTTTACACAGATCGTATCACCTTCGATTTGTAAATGCCTACAGCCTTTTTAAGCTACAAAAGCATTTAAAAAAAAAAAAAAAAAAACACTTTCACAGAGCGCTCACAGCAAAAAGCATAACTCCCACTGAGGACACACAGGTTGTGTGGCTGTGTTTGTTTACTGTGGATTGAAATGTTTTACCCATGTGAAGGGTAAAAGGGAACTGCCTACTTTTATTTTAAAATACAGACTCAAAGTTTGACATTTATGCCAATCACTGTTTGTGTCTTCATTTATTTAATGTTTCGGTATCTTTAAGATCCCAGATGGAGTAGAAAGAGATTCAAAGTTAATGTATAAAACATAGACGTCTGCCATTGGTTTCTGAAGGAGCATTTTGATGCCTTCAACAATGGTGGTCGCCATTTTGGAAATGCTATCTTTGATGAACTTCTGATCCATATAGAAACAGGCAAAGAGGTGGAGTTGAGCTGGGCCTTAAGCCTTAAGACTCCTGGCAGACAACTACTGTGCAACGCACTCACCTGTCTGTCAACTCAGCCCGCCCCTAATTTATGCAAATGTATGCAAAACTAGGGGCCTTTTTTTATTTTCACAATGAAGAACTATTCCAATCAACACTGTTTTTTTTTTTGTTTTTTGTTTTTTTTAACTAGGCTGTAAACACATTCATTTCTGCATTAATAATGTCATTTTTAATATGGGACCCTAATGGGGGTCCCTTGGCTTTTTCATCATTGTTTGATGAAGGGCGAGGGCCCGAAACGTTACATGTGGTGATTTTTCCATTACATAGAATTTAATTGGAGCACCTTCTGGTGTGCGGACTCAGTATTTTTCTAACTTTTTGCACAGACGACCATTGGCCAAGAGGATCCTCCAAGTGACCAGACCATCCATTCAACAAGACCGCCATGTTGACCACCGAGCAACACACACAGAATCAGACATTCAGTTACTGATGAGAGGCTGAAGCCTGTTCACCGCCCCCCGCTGAGCTTTCCTGCCAGCAATGATGGTCCACCCGGGGGTAGCTTTTTTCATTTTTTTCTGTTTTAACCTCTGCGCCGTGCTGAGGTCAACAATTTCTCCACAATCTCTGAGTGGATGAAATGGTCAAATCAACACCTTTACCTTCAAAACTTTTCTATAATTAACTTTGCTCCCAGCGAGCTCCCACACAGTTCCACTCCTGGAGTCTCTTATTCATTCGCACTATATGGTCTGGTTTTGAACCCTCGCTAGCTTGTCAGTATGGTTCCTTTAGTTCTCGTCCTGACCCCTTCCATGTCTGAAGTTCAACTCAATCACCAGCCCACACTGTCGAACGGTCTATTGATTATCACCACGCAGTCTTTGACTAAATGGAGCCAAGTGCTCAGAGTCACTTAGTCCAAGGGTCGAGGAGGGAAAGAAATTGTAGACATGGAGAAGTAGTACTCTGTCGGAGGCTATAGGTCCTTTAGCTCCAACATCTAGTTGGTCTCTAAATACTGTGACAGGAACCTTCATCAAGGCAGGTCAGGCCTTTCACAACGAGTCTGAATGTAAGATTATGATTATTGATTTTTATACCAACGTTTCATGACTGAAGTTTTGGAAAAAGACTTCTTGAAGAGCTTCTAAAGAAACTTTCACTGGGGGTACAAAAATGACTGTACAGTTTGCTAACCTTGCTTCCCTGCAGTTTTCATATCCACACACTTCTCTCCTCTCCTTTCTGTATGTGCTCATGCTCATTATAATCAATCTTCATCAGCAGTACATTTTATGAATTCCCCCTGAAAAACACAACTCCTGTTTTATAAAAAGTTCCACTCTGATTACCGACAAAGCATGTGCAGGGAGCGAGTGCAGAACTTCCATTAGTTTAGCAATCTATCATGGCGTCCTTATACCGATTGACTGCTGCATTTATATTTATCATCTTAACATTTGCATCATAACTCTGCCTCCCTTGTCAGATCACTTTAGATACTAGAGAACTTCTGGACCATCACCATGTCTCCCCCTGGCACTGCCTTACGTGCGATGACTTGCCTCAGTCATTAACGGTACACATGTTTTACAGACAAGTGTGGCATCTACTAAAGTGAACCAAGCCGCAACCTCTGGTCTTGGAAAATGAAGCCAATGCAGTTCC
Source organism: Labrus bergylta (assembly GCF_963930695.1). Taxonomy (NCBI): domain Eukaryota; kingdom Metazoa; phylum Chordata; class Actinopteri; order Labriformes; family Labridae; genus Labrus; species Labrus bergylta. The sequence continues at coordinate 29,360,446 of NC_089199.1, forward strand.
TCAAGTGTCCACTAGAGGCTGACTCCAGGAACACAGGAAGTCACATACACACCACAGCCAAAAAAGCTGTTTTTACAGCAAAAATAAACATGTTCACAGCTTGGTACAAAAAAACAAAATAGGTCTGATTAGTTATTTTCATCACTGGCACACACTGCACGGGGGGTGAATTATTTTAATCAACTAAAGAGTGGGAAAAAGTCGTAAAATATAGAGCCAAAGTGAGAAAAAAAGATAGGATTTCGAATTAATCTTAATTAGTGTGGGATACTCCCTAATTGTGCTCTTCGATCAGGAAATTTCCAGCTGCTCTAATCAATATTATTATACGAGCAATGGTTTCCCTGCAGTTGCTCTGAGCTTTATGGAGCATTTTAGTCTCTTATGCAGAGAACTATTGGTCTCAATAGATTCTAGCTCCAACAATAAATAAATAAATGAATAAATATATAATAAGGTGGCAACCTAAATTCCAAAGTTGAGGCCTCAAACTGATACTCCACAAACTAAAAGGTTGCAAACATGAATTTTATGACTTGTCTTGTTCCTATAACACAAATAAGAACAACTTTTCCACAGCTAAATGAGTATATGCAATGTTTGATGTGACCTGCCTATATGTTAGGACAACCACCTACTGCTGTATAAGAGGCTGATTTCAGGTGCCATGGCCACAGTGTGACTGAATCCTGTGAGAGGCTGTGCAGCATGGCTGCTTTGACTTGTCGCACTGTAAGCCTGGGGGCAACCTCAATTACATGTGCAGCTGGGGTAAATGGCAGCCACCCACAGCTCTAATCTCAAATTGCTTTTCACAGCACAGTTTCCCTCAACACACACGTTTAACTTCACCTCCTCTGGTTATAAATACACAGGAATACATCACATACTGAGGTCTGAGCGGACACAGACACACACATGTCACAGTTCTTTCTCTCACTCGCAGAAATATCACAAAAGTTACAAAGACAGAAAAATGTGAACCCATAATGTTTGAAAAGTTCTCATCAGCTGTGGTCAAATCCATTGGTGTCTTTAGCATTAGCACTGAGTCAGACTCTGCACTTTGCCCTTACATGAATACAACTTTAAATGTCACAAAAGTCAAAGAGCTCTCCAAAACGTGTCTGTGAAGTTTCTTGTTCTAAATCCACTCTGATCCTGTATTTGATCATGTCTATAAACCCCTCTATTTCAGCCCTGCTCAGAACAGGCTGTTTCTGTGGCTGTACCTTTAAATATGTAAATGAGCTGTGTCTGACCACGCCCCCTCTCTGGAAGGTCTTGGGTGTACTCGGGCTTTCTCGCTCCATGTCCTATTGTTTACGGTGAGAAGGCAGACTCAGAGGGCAGAACAAACACCTAGCTGTGGGAGTGTCACCCACCTGGGGGAGGGGCTACTGCCCTTTGTGATGTCATGAAGGGAAAATCTCCAAACGGCCTGTTTGAGCACACATTTTCTGAAAAGTGGAGAGGATGGACTTTTCTTATGAGGGGGGTTTGTGGAATGACTAGGGGCACATATTCATGTTTGAAAAAAAAGGTGAAGTGCATTTTCATAATATATGACCTTTAAACTGGTTTTCATAGAATAATGGAGGTCAAATTCATAATTTATTTCAATATGTTGTTGATGATAACTCTCAGAAAATCTAACAGTATGGTGTTATTATTAGTCACAACCAATACGTTTTCAATTTTGTGTAACTTTTTTTAAATTACACTTGAGGAATTAGATTAGCAATGTAATGAAATAGCCTGGAAAATGTCTATCTATTCAGGAATTTAGAATGATTGTAAGAAGCTAAGTTACATCATTAAACTTGACACCCAAATGGGCTGAGTCACTTGATGATAGCACTCAGGACCCATTTCTTAATCAACCACTCAATTAAGCTGTGTTCATTAAGGTTAATGTGTATTTGTTTGTTTTTGTTTGTCTCTCATTTTGCACTTGTCATTGTTGCCTGTTGCTCTGTTGTTGTTGTCCTATAGTTTGAGCATTGGTCATCATCTCTCTATATTTCCTGTCATGTTCATTTATAATCCTGTAGCACAAAGACAACGTTTTCCTTTATGACATAACCTAAAACAGACACTGATCTGAGTCTCCCCATCAACACATCCTCGTGTTGTTACATCCCCAACACATCGAATATCAACTCATGTAATGAACGCCTTTCTTTTTTCCACCACAGTCCAGTATCCACTGAATGGTAACTTAATACATTTAAGCGTATGTAAGAGGTGTTTTTAAACCACGAGAACACTGGTACATCGCTCACTGCAGCCTTAAGCTTAATGGGCACTTGAGCTGAATGCTAATCCAACACGGACAATAAACTAAACCTTTGTACAAACACAAGCGAGGGGCCGTGATTCAGAGAGTGCAGGGCAAACATGCACTGCACCACTCAGTTAGTTTGTGCTCACAAAACCGTGTGTATTTAGCACCTGATTAAGAGAGCAGCTCATTATACATTCAGCTCGTTTGGACAGAGCCCAACAGGGACACACACACACACACACAGAGAGATCAACAAGTTCATGATAATGAATGATTTGAAACATTAATGATAATGTCGGCCTGTTTACGGAGAACAAAGTTCAACTACACCTTGTCGTACATTTTTCAACATTATGCCCCTCCTGGTCGTCTAAATGACATTTACAATTATAAAATAGCCCAAGTTTGGCTCACTTGGATTTTTTTCCTCCAATAAATGTTACTTCTGGATCAGTGCTGATTTTAGAGTCTATTGAGGCCCTATGGCAACACATTCACAGGAGGCCCATCCAACCAGCCTTCATCACCATTATAATAATAATAATACTTTATTTGTAGAGCACTTTTCTATAAAAGTAACAAAGTGCTTTACAACAGAAAATAAAAGCAGAGAGAAAATTAAAGCAACAGGCAGAGAGTAAACAAGCAGACAACAACATCTGACTAATAAAATAAAACAAATTAAAGAAATCACAGAGTAAAAGCATTTTTATTAAAGAATGTCTTGAGTAGGGATGTAAAACAAGGGACTGAATCTGCAAGTCTGATCTCCTCTGGCAGGCTGTTCCAAAGTCTGGGGGCTCCAACAGCCAAGACCTTGTCCCCCTTTAGTTTTTAGCCTGGACTTTGGAACAGGCGGTAGGGCTCTGCCAGAGGATCTCAGACTGCGTATTGGTTCATAAGGGGTTAAAAGTTAAAAGTCAAATTATGTTTCAAATGTTTCTTTTTGTCTCCCTATAATAACATCATGGCTGGTTACAGGGGACACTTAACCATCACGCCTACACCTTGAGCCTGTTTGACACTCCATGCAAAAAAACCTTTTTGACTCCCATAAGTTCTTTATCACAGCCGTCGATATCCTGTGTAGGTTTTCTACAACATGGAAGAGAGTGTCCGTGGGAATTAAATCCCGCTCAGCGAAAAAGAGCGTTTGTCAGGTCATGCACTGATATTGGACGAGAGGGTTCTGGATCACGCTATCTGTGTTGTTGTTTCTCCCACAGGAGTTCATGGGGTTAAGGTCAGCGCTCTGTAGGTGCCAATCATTTTCCTTTCACACCAAACACATCTAATTGTGTCTTTACTGACCTTGCTGAGTGTTCACACTGCACCAGAAAAGAGCTATCCTTTAAATGTCGCTATTGAGATGTACCTCAGAGTGCCAAATAGTGAGGAGTGATTCCATCTTCCAAAATACTTTTCCACTGGTCTAGAAACCGTAGAGGCCTCCTTTACACTTTACCAATGAGTCTCTGCATTGTTGTTGATGTAAGGCCTGTATGCATCACCTCAGCCTTGCAAACTCATTTCACTGAGCTCCAGATGCACAGTACATGGGCTCATGTTTCTGTCATAGGATTTTTTTTACAGCAAGGATTACAGCAAGAAAAAATAAAAATGGGGAAAACTAGTTACTATTCACAAGTGCCTTGAAACACTCCTTTCATAACTAAAAGAACAATCACAGAACCCATTGGCTATTGTCCGACAACACGCCTCTCTAATTGGCTGAACCCCTGACAAGCTAAAGATAAAGATAAACTTTATTGATCCCCCATGGGAGAAATGTTTGCATTACAACAGCTCAAGAAAACAGGAAACAGGAAACAAGCAGCCTCTTTCAAAAGTCTTATGTAAAGTGTTGTACAGATTGCATGTTGTGATGATTTCTCTGCACGTATCATTGCAGTCAGTTTTAGAAATGTTTGCCCTGAGGATGGTGCTATAGCAAAGGCCACTGTGTTAAAATAATAAGGGTTTGTCCTCTGAAGTGCAAAAACATTTCCATTAAAATAAGAAGGAAAAATTCCCTCATTCATAATCTCAGATCCTGAAACAGGCTCGTATTAGGACAGACAATCACACAGACCGTGCATGACTGCAGAGCTGAAAGACCCTGCTGCAGGGAAACAGTCACAGCAGGTTTCCAGGTAGCAGCCAATAAGGTATTAGTCAGTCCTTTTCCTTCTATTGATAAGACATTAAACAATTCTTTGTGAGCCAATAAGTGCTTGTTAAACACTGATCTCTGCCTGCCTGCAAAAGGAGATCGCACTTATTAACTGAGGTCAATTTAAAATCAATTAACAGAGAGTAAATAAATTCCAAATCCTTCCATCTGTCGGCCGTGGCAGGTAGCCCTCGCCCTGTGCCTGGTTAGGTAATAAGAGCTCGGCCACCTAAATGGAATTTGATCCCATCTGCACTCCCTGTAATGCATTTGATTTAGCCGAGCAGGAGGATAGCCCTCCCCACATCGACAATTCCTTTATTTCTCCAGGCAGTCTGGATAAAAAGAGAAACTCGAAGATAGAGAGTAGCATAACAGTGGCTTTTAATTAAAGAACTACATCTACAACAACCGCCCCCTTCACTGCACGGCTCGCCAAAGTGTATCATACGCAACACAAATGGGACTCTTGGTGAAAAGAAAATCTTATTTAGATTCAATTTTCTGATGGGAGGCTGGCTGAACAGTATATCTGTCTGACACACTTATCAAGTCTTTAGTACAGAACGAGTATTACATGCAGGGGACGAGGAGAGGGAGATAGCCGGGGGCTAATAAAAGGAGTAACGGGTATAATGTGACCCAACATATGCAGTGATCGGTGAAACTTTGTGGTGTCGGGAGGACAGCGTGGGCCGGCTGAGACAGATGGAAACTATTTCTATGCTTTCTTATTATAACAAGGAAATGTTTCTGACTGGTTACGACTCTCACTGGAAAAAAAAGTTAAGTTTCCTTATCAGGCTGATGTTTTGAACATTACCTCCATTCTCGTTCCACATTCATTTATAACGAGGCAGAACCTGTTGCCACTGGCTGCCCATCCCCCAGTTCAAACTCCTCATCCTCACCTACAAAGCCCTCCACAACCTGGCTCCCCCCCCCCCACCTGTCTGAGCTCCTCCACCAGCACACTCCCAACCGCACTCTCAGGTCTGCGGATGCAAACCTCCTGTACCCCCCCTCCTGCAGGACCAACCTTCGGCCCTGAGGGGACAGGGCCTTGTCCATTGTCCTCCACACTCACTTCCTTCCAGAAATCCCTAAAAACTCACCTTTTCATCACCGCCTACAACCACTGACTCTCATCCTCTTCCCTCAACACTACTTCTATGTTGTATTGTTCTCTTAGTTTTTTTGTTGTTTCCTGTCAAAGCGTCTTTGAGTACCGTATTGGTCTGAATATAAGACGACCCTGATTATAAGACGACCCCCGTTTTTCAACACTCACATTTAGAAAAAAAGATTTGCAGACCAGATCTTGTTTTTATAAAGAACTTTTTTTAAAGAACATCATTTTATTTGAAAATAACAATATTAAAAACACATTGAATTAAACACCTGTTGTATTAATAATTATAATAATAATGAACATACCGTTAATTACGGTACTTTTCAAAACAAAGTGTTTCACAAGGGCGAACTATGTACAGTATGATTCAAAATTAAAATCGATTAACAATCAAGCAATATTATCAACATGTTTTTTACATTTTTAAATAACAGAGGAAATACAAGCGAGGGAGGGGTTAGGTGCCTTGCTCAAGGGTATCTCGGCAGTGCTCAGGAAGTGGACTGGCACCTCTCCAGCTACCGGACCAATTTCCGGACTTGGTCCGTGCCGGCGACCCTCCGATTCCCAACCCAAGTCTCTACAGACTGAGCTCCTGCCTACAGAAGACAATTATGCCTGAACCCAGGGACGCAGGAAGTAAGGGCGCTGAGCACAGTTGGAAATTAAAGTTTTCTCCTACCTGCCACAGTGATTGCTGGATTCAAAAACATACCAGTCATTCTTTTTTGTTTACCTGCCACTTTATTTTGGAATGACATATAATATCAAATCAAGGCTTACAGTGTTAAAAGTAATAGGCCATTTTATGAAGGGAAATGTTTTGACTATTACAGAAAATGCTGACATGCTCTTTGTCTCGCTCATAAACAAAAACTTTTTTTTTGATTTAGTTATTATTAGACAGGTATTATTAGAGTTTACAATGCAGCGTGTCCTCAAAGGCTCGACTGAAAGGCAATCAATTTGTGTTTTAAAAGTATATGCATTATATAAAGCATATGAGCTTTTATGAGGAGAGTCGTAGCGATGTGATTTTTACTTTTATTTACCCGCTACCTTGATGGGTAGGTAGAGCAAATTCACCCGTCACTGAAAAAAAAACCAAAAAAAAAAAACACCCATATTTGACGAGTGATAATTTCCAACCCTTGTGCGGAAATCAGGGAGAATTAAAACCATCAGCTATAACAACAAGTCAACTACAGCTTACCCTGGTGTATGGGATATGTGGGTGTAGGATGATTTTTGTTCGTTTAGCAGTCTGCACCTTGTTCATAAAACCTCCTGCAGAGTGATACAACTCACAGCCGGGTTGGAGCTTCTTCGATCGATGCGCACACATCGAGGTGTTTCAGAGGTTTTAAACACAATCAAAGAAATCAAAGACCTTTGATCATCCCTGTCAGACTAGGTAACATAACTAGTTGTTATACAGTACCTAGACTTTTAGAACCTCTAGACCAACACGCCATGCAGCTCCACTGCTCTTTTAATTTACAACATTTATCTCCCACTAAGCATCTCTACCTCATCATGTCAAAAAAAGATGCATTTAAAGATATCGGGGGGGGTCTGCACTTGAGAGAGAGAGAGAGAGAGCTATATGGGCGAGCGAGAGTCACTGAATGTGCCATTGTACATATAAGTGGAGGGACATGAAAAAAAATCTTGAGTTGATCATCTGCTCTGTGGTTTACAGGTTTACCAGTGAAGTGTGTGAGCTGCTCTGCAGACTGCAGTCTCTGTTATCAGACTGATGCTGCACAAAGTGCTCCAATGTGCACGTTTATCAAAAACTGCTCATAAGTCATGTGAAGCTTGATGTCTGTTAAAATGTTCTTCAACACACTTCTCTTAATACTCTTAAGTATTTTTAATTGTATTTGTTTTTGGGGGCGGGGTTTACTGCTTTTAGTTAGAGATAGGAGAGAGAGAGAGAGAGAGAGAGAGAGAGAGAGAGAGAGACAGAGAGAGAGAGAGAGACAGAGAGACAGAGACAGAGAGACAGAGAGAGAGAGAGAGAGAGAGAGAGAGAGAGACAGAGACAGAGAGACAGAGAGAGAGAGACAGAGACAGAGAGACAGAGAGAGAGAGAGAGAGAGAGAGAGAGAGGGAGAGAGAGAGAGAGAGAGACAGAGAGAGAGAGACAGAGAGAGAGAGACAGAGAGAGAGAGACAGAGAGAGAGAGGCAGAGAGAGGCAGAGAGAGAGAGAGAGAGAGAGAGACAGAGAGACAGAGAGAGAGAGACAGAGAGAGAGAGGCAGAGAGAGGCAGAGAGAGAGAGAGAGAGAGAGAGAGAGAGAGAGAGAGAGAAAGGAAAGAAGCCACAGGTCGGATTTGAATCCAGGCTGTCTGCTTGGAGGACTACAGCCTTCATACATGTGGCACATGCACTAATCACAAGGCTACCGACGCCCTACTCTAAGTATTCATAATACTGAACATTTGAGTTAATTAATCAAATAAGCTTTTTTTACGCAGCATATAGAATGACATCATCAAATATAATTTCTTCTCTCAGCACCCCGAACTGAAACTGATCTCTAGCGTCCCTGCATGAAGTGACACTCAAACCTCACTCTCATTGACTTCCTCTGCTGCAGGATTGAAAGGCAAACAAACAATTTCCCCGCAAATCTCTCTTTGACGTTTTGTGCTGGTCAGTCAGGGAAAAATAGGGGCATAATCCGTCTTTGACAGGCTTTTTTTAAAAGAGGCTTATTTGCCCATTTTGAAGGTGAACACGAATGATTTCTCTCAATAGGTGACTTGGTCAGCAGCAGCAGCATGTTGTGAACTAACTCAGTGCAAGACCGAGCTTTGAATCATCAAAGATGAAAACCTGTGGGTGTAGAAGTGATAGAAATCAGTCCTTTGAGGGTTAACAACATCACCTCCTATTTTCTCTCATTACTGCTCCGTTTAATATCCTTGGAAGTATGGCATTACACCGGTCATCAATATGCTGAAACCGTGTAAAGAAATAGGCCTCAGTAATGGACAGCATTAAGACGCAGCCCTGCGAAAAATACAGAGAAAAGACAGAAAAAGCATCACTGTGGTTTTCCATAATGTTATAGCACAGCAAATTGTGCAACTAATAACACCGCTGCAATCATTTCTCCATTAACATGCCTTGACTGGAGTTAATGGATTTTAAGTAGTTTCCCCCCCATCCCCCCTCCGTTTAGTTATTAGCCAACTGTTCTCATATTCTATTCAAGGAAGAGTTAATGTCTCGTCTTACATTCTTGTTCTTATTCTTAAGGAAAAAAAAACAAAACCCGAGCTGCTGCAGCCAGACATGAAAGAAACATTACACTTAGAAGTTTGGATGTTTTATCCATCTGCCGTCCCCTGATGTCTGCCGTGCTTCTGACATGAATTTCAGAATGACACATGCACACACATAAATGCACATATCAAAATGGAATTATTCATTGCACATCACACAGCCTGGAGTTCTGGGTGGATAGACAATCATGCAGTACAGGCATGCCGACATTGATCTGCCTGATATAACCAATGTATTACACATACACATCAAACAGAATTCAATTCAGTGTTGCAGGGACGCTATGAACTATACCCATTACACCTGGTGTTGAGGGGGAACTTTGAACTATCCCCACTCTCCTGACATGTCCGCTGTGTAACAGCTAGCTGTAAACAAGTACTCACATCCTGCATTAAACCCATTATCGCCAGCGAAGCCTGCTTGCAAATCTTATCAGGGGCCGCCTCCCTCCCTGAGTCAGGCCTGTTTGAGAGATCCCATTTGGTTGTGTACATGAATTATTATCACAATGCGCCTTGTCAGCACACCATCTCCGGGAAACAGGCATTAGCAGTGGAAATAAGATTAGAGTGGGCAAAAAAGCATCAGAGACAGAAAGGACACACTGACGAGCGGGGAGATTAGGAAACCCAGAGCAGAGTCTGCTTAAACAAAGGAAGATCGGGGACTCTACTTCGACAAGTAGACTGCAGATCCATGTCTCAGTTCATCCATCACACAAAAGCTTTCTCCATCTGAATGAATCTGAGTATGTCTATTTCCTAATGCAATCCAAAAAAAAATCAATTCTCTTACTCAGGAGAGATCATGTCCGACCAAGCTGAAGCTTCTAAATACAGAGTAAAGTTAAAAAATAGACCACTCTGCCATTTCTACATCGTTGTTTTCACTAGAATTTCCCCAAAATTTCAAAACACTGCAAGCAAGCTGCCCCCTTCAATCTTCCTTAGTGGCTCGTTCACACATGCGCCTCACAGCTGGAGGCTATCGTTGCATGTCAGACGAGAGGAGGGGTCTCGAGAGATGAGGCGTGATGTAGAAAGGACGCCGTAATGGCCAACGCAGAAACAGCTTCTAACGCTATGATAACAATGTGTGCCGTTGACACTCACTGGTGGCAAATTTTTCTGAATATTAATGCAGCGTTCTCCCAATCCCGGAAAATTAACTAGGGGGCTGGCAGGAAAAAGTCCAGGTAATGTCAGAGTGCAAAATACATCTGTTTGCATTCACACCAAACAGCAAACTCCAGTGTTGAAAAATGTCAAGTGTCCACTTGAGGCTCGCTCCAAAAGACCTGGAAGTCACATACACACCCCTTATTAAAATGTCAAATTTAACTGCATTAATAAAAAAAACATGTCTACAGTCTGTGACAAAAAAGATTTTGGTGTGAATGGCTAATGCATTTATCAGCAAACATTTATGAAGAAAAGGGTAATTCATGATAAGGGGCGTGGCTGATCTAATTGACATGCAGGTGTGTTGATAAGGCCCGCCTTATCGTCACTTCTTTGCCCGGTACAAGTTTGACCAAAAATTAGTTTTGATTCAGAATTTCAAATATGGTGACCGCCGACTATGGACTTCAAAAGTCCAGTTCAGAAACCAATGGGTGACTTCACTTAGACAATGTCCATTTTTATATACACCTGTAGCTTCCCGCCAAAGTTTCAGGAAGTTTTCAGGAGTTTTGTGCATGTGTTAAAGTAAAGAACATTTTTGAACGTGATCCTAGAGTACCAAAGACATATTTTTTTATTTCACATATTCTTCAAAATCTGGCGCCTACATGATCTTTTATGCAATTCAACCCGAGAGCTGCTAGTGGGTAAAGCTAGCAGCAGCTAACATGGCCTGGAGCCTCAGGTAGGGATGAAGAAGTAGGTTACAGAGAATTGGTAAGCTTACTTCTTTCTACAGTCGGGGTCAGACCAAAGACATGCAAGGAGACAAGCCGAAACGTGCAACTTCTTGCAATGTACCGGTCTGTGAAATCTGCCAGTTTACACAAATGTGGCTAGACTAGAAGGTGTCAGCTCTCTGTCAGAGTTGTGGATGTAGCCTGGAGCACAGTGCTCCCAGTCTGTGAGTCTGTTTGACAGAGCTGAGCTTCAAACACACACGGGGAGCAGACAGACCAGAGAGATGAACCCTGCACCTCAGACTGAACTATGCACAATCTGACCATTTTCAGCAGCGTTGTGGCTTATTTTGATCGTCATACATGCTTTAGAAGTCTTACTTTTTTACAGCACTAACTAGAAGGTATCAGTATCTACACTCCCTATACCTGGCTTGTTAGCTTCTTTAGGGTTCCTTATGCATACAGATTATTTTTTGGGGATGTCAGTGTGTGGTGGTCAGTTAGTTGGCTTTTCACCACAGAACAGACAGAGGCTGTCGAGGTTGAGAACCAATTATTTTAAGCTCCCTGGGTCTGTGTCGTTTACCTGCTTCCTGCTCTCTCACCAGACATTGGCGAGCGAGCGACAAGTTTCCCATGTTCCACGAGCTCTCATTACTGATGGAGTACAAACAACTCCTGTAAAGCGTACCACCACACAAAGAGAATCTTATTCTGTGGGATACTTTGTAGTGAAGTAGATACTAGCAAGCTAATGGGTTACATAGCAGTGCAGTTGATAACAATGGGTGATGTCACGACAGCTACATCACTTTTTTACACTTTCAGTTATAATATCTTCTACACCCTGACCGATTAATCTGCCAGCCGACAATTTTAGCCAATATTAGCAGATGAAGTGACTATCGGTATCTGCTAATTTTATCGCAGATATGCGCCGATAGTTGTAGATTTATCAACCAGTCAAAATGCATTTAATTTGAGTATCATTGTATTAGGCTAGCATTTGTCTTTCTGGCTGTTACCAGAAAAGTGTGCTATATGAATTACAACAACCGATGATGCACGTACAAGTGACTTTCCAGCTGTGTTTGATGACTGCATTTGAGGAATCAATGCAATATATGTGTATATCTAAATTATATCTATCTCTACGGACTGAAGAAAGATCCAAGAAAGATATTGGCCAATAAATCGGAATTGGATGTTTTTTCTGCCTAATATCGATATCGGTATTGGCCCTAAAAAAAATCCTGTATCAGTCGGCCCTTATATCTTCTCGGGGTCATAAGATAATTTCTGATTCCTGAGTCATCAATGTGTGCATGTTTTATGAAGTAAATATACCAGTCACTCATCTCTTTTCTCATGACTAAGTTCAATTTTGAAACTAAGAAATATATTAATATTCTTAAACAAATATATATGTATTCTGAGTGTCTCTTAGTGAACTCAGTCCACAGCTGGTCTTCTGTTGATCATCATGTCAGTCTGACCTTTGCTGGGATGGAGGCTCTGCAGAGGTAAAATGCAGTTTGTGTCATTTTTTTTCCCTCTACCTTCAAAGCATTTGAGCAGATTGAGCGTTTGACAGATGATGAATTTCCGCATGTTGCCAAGTTCAACAACAACCCACACAACATTTTCATAATAGATTTTTTTGGAAACAGGGCAACCAGCTGCTGGATATAGAATGACATTTCTGATTCAGCACTGTATTTTAAGACACAACTGTTGGCTGACTCATGCTTATATAATTTGTGTTTTTTTTTCAAAATATAATCTGGGTCATTTTGGAGCCAGTTTCACAATCATTCTTATCACACATAGCACTTGACAAGTCAACAACAAGCGCTCTACTACAGAGGCCAGTAAGGCAGTTACATAAGAGATCGGTCACAGAGGTTTGATATAAAAACATCCAAACTCCAAAGCAACATTTTCAGAGAAAATACCAAAGTTCAGATACTTATCTGGACACAAATGTTTGGTCAAAGTCAACCCAATGTATAGCTTCACTATGGTAGTGGATTATTAAAAATATCGATATTTTGGTAAGACAACAACCAATCACCAACTGTAGCACAAGTTGAATGAATGAATTGAATGCACTTACATAACTCTCTTCTGACTGCACATAGTGCTTTTCCACTGCATTTCACCTGCACCCTACCACACATTCCTTCATACATTGATGGCAGAGGATGCTATGCAAACTGCAGATCTGTCCATCAGGATCTAACTCACATTCACACACTGATGGTTACACCTTGAGTAACATGAAGAATGGAGGAGAGACGATCCAATTGATGACTGAGTCACAATTGTCCCTGTGATACCAGATAAACATTCAGAGTTTCCATTCCTTTTGGTCAACCAACTAACAGGCAAAGAAGTGGTAAGTCCTTAAAGGCTTACTTCGTGATTTTTGGAGCAGATTTTCAGATCAAAACAATGCTCTCTTCAGACACACCTCTCCCTCTCCCTTTCACTCCGGTAGAGTGTTGGCAATAGACATTAACTATTCACATTGAATTAATTGAGTTTTCCAGGTGCAGGAGGAGTTTGCCTCAGGTGCACTTCTGCATTGGCTTCAATTGTGGAATGTCGTAAATTATCATAATGGAGAATTCAATAATATTTTTAATGGAAAAATGTATTATTACTAAAGTAAGGTAGAGTCCGCACTTTTGTCCATGTTTTATACAGTCTATGGTTAAGTCTGGATAACAGGCTGATGCTATGGACCCAGTTCTGATCAAAGACTCAGGAGTACCGCGTTCAATTACATCCATCAACAGACAGAACTTCAGTACATTTAACACTGCCATGTCAATAAAACATTTCAATGAGGGGGAAAGAGCTCCTCAGAAAACCATAAAGACACAAAAAGCAACAGAGAAATTGACAAAATTAAATGAGGAACAGTGACTAAACAATAAACAGAACCTGGTATGGACAGAAAGTAATGCTTAAAGACTGCAAGTAGGATAGAAAATGTCAACAGGCCTTGACAATTATGGTTCCGAAAGAGTCAATCAGGTTGAGCATGCACGTGGTCATTCAATGTTACACTTTAATTGATCATAGAAAACTTCATCTTACTTCTCCATGGAAGCAACAGTCTGTCATGGAGATGTGAAGGGCCAAGCATCCTGAATGTATGCCAAGTAAAAATACAAAGGCATTAGGAAAGGATTCTGCCTCAAGTTTGACTCAACACGAGAGCAGACATGAAGTATCCACCTGTATCTGTGCACATGCTGACTGGGATTTTATCCCAATGGAAGCGGTGAGGGTTGAGGATTCAAGGGGGATTCTGATCCCACAGTGTACAGGTTCTAGTAGAAAAAACAACTGAACAACTCTTAAAAGCCCGTAAAGGTTAAGGTACAAAGCAGAATCAAAAGCTACTATTGATTTCTTGGCGGAACGTGAAATGCATAATCCATGAGACCCCATGAATCTAAAGAAAACCACTGAAGGAATACTTCACAATGAAGAACTAGAGAGGAAATCAAGGCTGATGCATGGAAATATAATTATTCTATGATGAGGAATAATAAAACAGTATCTGCAATGTAAAATAAACAACCTTCCCAGGCTCTGTAACAGCATCCATGCAAAATGGATGAAAATATGTTTAATGCTATTTCTGATAGACCCGTTTCAGAGCTGGCAGAAACATTATTACACATTCAATTATGGATACAAGGATTGGTGCATTTTCTCAGTCTTGAATGACAATTAATGAAGCATAATATTTTGCTAAAGTAAGCAGAGAAATGTATAATTTTTTCACTCTCTAAGTGTTTATAATGGAATGTGATGTAACTTGAATGCAAGCCAAAAACATGGGGCATGAAAAAGCAAGGAAAGTGCACCGCTCACACTTTCTTATAGGCATGGGCTCCGAGGAATCCCCTGGTGGACCGAAGCCTTGTGCTCAGGAGGATGAGCAGGTTAGTGATGGACATGTGGGAAGACTATGGATCCAGCTGCGCTCTCTGTAAGCTAAAGCCTGACTTCAAAGTCCATCTCCCCATCCAGCGGCTTGGACAGCCCGTGTTGAAATGCACAGATCTTAGCGGAAAAACCAAGGGAATCCTCTTCAGATCAATCTGGTTAAGCCGTGCCATGGACGAATACAGATGATGTTCATTAAGACAGCAAATGCTCTCCAAGGTCACTAGAATCTCATCTAAGAGAGTGAGCTGTGATTCTTTCGATTGTATCTGAAAATATGGGGGGAAATGAACTAAAGGACCTCTAATGCATTTCCAGACTGATCCTGGGAGAAAGTAAATATTGAAAGTCACATCAAGCCTCCAAACCAGCATTCTGAGAGTGATCAAACTACATGCCATCTGGACACCAAGGTCCTATTTTGGAACTGACAATTAGAGAAATTAAAATTAGCGTAAGTTGTTTCACAGGAGAGAGGACAGACAATATTCTGCTGGCGTTGGGAATACAGCTTGGAACATGCCCTCTTTGTTTCTGACATTCTCCTTAAATGGTTCTACATTTTTCTTTATAGCCTCTGGGCCGGCAATATAAAGCTGACAATCACTAACAGCATCAATAAATAGTTTATAGCACAACATCAGCATAAATTAGGCTTGTTATAACCCCTTGCATCGGTTGGTTTGCTTATATTTACTATCGCCTAGTCCTGACATGAATAATAGGGCCCTGTTCAATTCCTTACAAACTTCAGTCATATATTTATGGCTCAAATTAAAGCCCCAAAGTACAAGCAGACCAAAAGAGGTACCCTGTTGGATATGGTTTGCCGTTGTATCTCATTAAATCTGCATCAACAAGCCGTGTGAATTTCAATATCAATGTCTGGATTCAAGGGCACACTAGATGGGATTAGGGTGGGTAACACAAGGTCTGTCAGGCCTCGTAGTGGTGTCCAGGCTGAAGGGTGTGGAGTTTTTTTTCATATTCAATGTGACAGTTAATCCTCGCTGAGTTGTGCTTTTTGTGGAATTTTAATAATGTGATGCAGGAACAAAGAGGTGGTCGGAGGACTTCTAAATCACAAAACCAATTAAAAATTAAATGATGACAAAAAGAAAATCGTTCAAAAAAGTAGGCAGTATGCTTGTAGTTTATATGAGATCATATTTATGGACCAATAGGGACAGGGACTCTCAATGTTCCTTTTTTCCAAAGTAGGTTGTTGGTTCATTTTTTTCTGATTAGATTGGTGCACTTTTTGTAGTTGAAGGAACTTAAATATTTACATCATGATAAGCCTCATTCACCAATATCTTCTTAAGATTTTTCTTAAGTTGTTCTCCAGAAGATTTCTAAGAAGACTCTCCGTCAGATTCACCAACATGTTCTCAAATGGCTGAATTGTCTGCAGCTGTGTTCGTATCTCCTTGTGTTCGTAAGTTGAATGACTGTTGTTCCCAATTAGCATAGGTAACCGCCCATAAACGCCCATAAAAAGGGCATGAGTGCAGGTTGGAAGCTCACATTTGTTCTTAAGAATGGTTTGTGATTAAGGACCAATGGCTATGGAAGAAAAGTAAAACAAATATGTTGAAAGATTGGTGCAGTTTATGATTTCAACCTCTTCTTGTGGGTGATGTCACTGAGACTACGTCCATGTTTAAAAGAGTCTATGGTCAGTGTAGTGTGCAAGATTCAGAGGTGGCAGAAGAAAGGAGCATAGATTGGGGTTTTATAGAAATAGAGTTTAGCAAAAAATGTTCTAAACTGTGGTGGAAGGGTCAAAGCAATGCTATTCATCCACCTGCTCTGTTTGCATGTCAGTTGCTGTAATGTGATGAGAATATAATGACAGGATGCACAGGAGCTGGTCTGACTTTATGGAAATCAGATAAATCCCAGTACAGGTGACAAATAAAGGCATTTAAATGGGAGTATAAAAAACATAAGCACAGTAGTCGGGTGCAGAAGGGCTGAGGGTAGCTTCGGATTTACAATTGTATTCGGCTTGTTGGTCAATAATCTTAAAACCATGGCCATGACATTTAAGCCATGACATTTAAAACATTGTAAGATGTTGTGCACTGCATGTATCAGCAGCATGCTGAGAATTCATTCAACTAATCTAGTAATTTAATGAAAAAGTAATTTAATGAAAAAGTGTGCAGTTTGGACCTCAGACAGTACAAAACATGTTACAGATAAAGAAACAAACGTGTTTAAAAAGTGCTTCACGGAGCCTTTGACACAATTTGTTAACAGGCATACATTTGCGAGCCACTGAAAACAGATCCACGACCAACTTTTGGGTCCTGACCCACCAGTTGAAAACCACTGCTGTAGATGGTGTGGGCCACTTCTTGCTGTCCAATGTTTATTTAATGGCCCAGCCAGTCTTCTTGCCTCTTAAGTCTTTCCTGGCAGTGTTTGTACTATTACACCACTCTGAACAGAACAAGCCACAAACTCAGCATGTACAGGGCAGAATGGATAACACACCTCCCTTTTCAGTGCATTGTGTACAAAGTGATGTGGCATAAAATGATTTTAAAAAACCTGCGGTGTTGCCCATCCATCTTCAGCGGTTCATCTCTTCCCTCCCCCCCCTGGCTTTGTGCAGGTTTGAATGTAGGAGCCGTTTCCTCCCCAGGCCTTTAGACAATAGCTCTGAGAGCAACCCACTGGATAACTGCCATGGCACGCCGAATGCCAGACAGAAATAATCTCCTCCCGGTGATAACCGAGCAATCTCTCAGCCCCCGGGGAGCCAGAAACACTATTCAGAAAGCTATGAAACAAAACCAGGGCTGGCATGTCACAGGCCGGTGACACAGGGACCCGGGGGTTAGACAAATACAGGCCCGTCACTGACAGTCAGTCCACTGACTCAAGATTAACAAGTCTGCAAGGCATGTTAGCTGGATTCACTGTCCTATCCAAGAAAGATGTATATTTTCAGATAATTTAAGCCATCATTGAATGTAGATATCAATTAATTTGAAAGCATATTATGTAGCCACAAAGGCACGTTGTGTCATTTTAAATCATTTACAAATAACAGTAAAAGCAGCTTTTACAATAACACACAGAACTCCATTTATTAAATTGTGATTTTTATCTTTTACATGCCTTTACACTTGTAACATATACCATACTACTATAATCTGTGTTATTGGTTGTTGTTGCTCTGATTGTCTTTCTCTGTCTCTTTCCTTCTACATCTCCCTCTATCCCAACTCACCAGGCAGGTTTAATGCTTAAGCAACATTTGCTTAATGATGCCACGTGCTTTGCTCATGGTGGATTAAATGAAGAAAAACTGTATTGATTGTTTGATTGAGTTTCTTACAGTTCTTGTGTTGCAGGCAGAAGTACACCTTTCACTGTACGGCTCAATGTCTTGAAGTTGTGTAACATAACATAACAAAACAAAATTATGGGGGCGCGCTGGTGGCGCAGTGGCAGGGCGCACGTCCCATGTGTTGAGACTCTCGTCTCGAGTGGTAGGCCCGGGTTCACTTCCACCCATGGCCCCTTTCCGCATGTCATTCCCCGCTCTCTCTCCCTGGTTTCCGACTCTATCCACTGTCCTCCCTCTGAATTAAAGGCATGAAAAGCCCAAAATAAATCTTTAAAAAAATATATATATATATGTATGGGGCGCCAGTTATACCAAAACTCGATCTTTATTAAAATTTCTATAAATATGAGATCACATAATGAATAAATACAGTCTTTATCAAAGGCAAACAAAATCTAAAGGGAGGATCGGCAGCACCAGCTGAAAGTCGCCATGTGGATGCCCAACAGTATTATCTACAGCAGTTAAGAAAGACAGTGGTCACTTGATGGACATTTGATTATAATGTTGTTTCATTCACATTGGATGGGGTTAAACTTGCTTTCTATAAAGTGTAGTTACAAAAAAGCTTCACCTTGTAAATTGTAGGACCCGACCAATATGGAATTCTTGGAGCCAATACCGATATAAGGGAGACAAAAAGGTCTGATATCGATAAATGGGCCGATATCATTCTTAGAGCTATGTTAGATCTTTAGAGATAGATAGATATAGATATAGATATTTATTGCATTCCTCCCTCAAATTAAGGTATCAAACACTTGTGGAAAATAATGCAAATTAAATTCTGTTTGAATGTTGAATAAATCTAGTAATATCTGTTCATATCTGTGATAAAATTAGCAGATACCGATAGTCACCGTATATGCTAATATTGGCCAATATCATCGGCTGGCTGATTAATCTGTCGGGGTCTAGTAAATTGACAGATAAGACTCAGGAAAGTGTCAGTTTAACGGTTCGTCTGAAAAAGCAACTCAAAACAGGCTATTGTTCTTACCTGTGGTCAACAGAACAGTGATGCAGAAGTGATTGACTCATTGACATATTTGTTGACATATATGATGCGACATTGATTTCTCTGTACTGCGGCGTGGGTGAAATAGTCAAACCACCGAGAGATGTTGCCAAACAGGTCTCGGACAGCTGATGTTGAATTCTGTTGCTGTTCTCTGGATGCCACAAAGAAACAGTGATGCCTGTCAGCCTGCATCATATTTCCATCTCGAGGAAACATTTTGACTGCAGAGTTCTGCTTGTTTGTTAGTAAAGGAGCAAAATGGAAACAGACTTTGTTATGCTAAAGTGTGCTGAAAACAAGTATGCTTATGCCTTGCCTGAAGTGACACTATTTTTTTATTTTTTTTACAAGAAAAAAAACACAATTGCTGTGTGACAAGATGAAATGTTGAACTGTTAAAGGGGACATATTGTGGAAAATCCACTTTGACAGCGTTTTTGAACATATTTTTGGGTAACCTGAGTGTCTACTGACCCACAAAATGTGAAATAAACCCATCCAGTCCTTTGTTTGTGGTCTACAACACAGAGGAAAATGCTCCGTTTCAAATGTGCTCTCCTTGTGATGTCACAGTGGGATTCTGGTAAAATAATCCCTCCCCTGGTATCTCCACCCATGGACTCCACCCCCAGCCTGAGCCAGAGCAAAACTTTTGCACAGGTCCGCCATTTTTATTCTCACTACAGAGGAGTGATGTCTACCGGGAAAACTCAGGGGGGGCTCATTGCATTTAAAGAGACACACACACCAAATGGAGCGTTCAGAGAGAGCTGGTTTATACAGGGTCACAAACCTCCTCTGGTGCTTCATTCATGTTATATTTTGACCAAAGCACAGCACAGATGTTTCATTTAGACTACAGGGGGACTGTTTGAAAAGGTGGAGAAGGGGATAATATGTCCTCTTTAAGCAATAACCAGGAAGTTTTCAAATATAATAATTTTAAGGGGATATGCTTTAACAGCCGAACTTAGCTTCAAGCAGCACACCTTCCATGTTGAAAAATTACGGCAAATGTAGATGAGCAACAAAAACAGCAAATAGCCTATAAGCAGTTCATCAAGTGTCCACTAGAGGCTGGACACAAAAGACCTGGAAGTCTTACAGCCTGGTAGAAAAAATAAATGTGGTCTTCGTTTGTTAATGTCTTTATCAGCACACACTCTACGGGGATGATTTGTTTTTATAACTCACAGGTTTTGATTTTTTAAAGTATACCAATTTAGCATAATTAGGTGTGTGACCGACTAATCTGTAAACTGCCGCGTTGTAGCTGGTTTATCTGGAGGCTTCAGGCGCTTCTTTTCACCTGCTTAGGTTGACCAAAGGTTTGATACAGTCAAACCGCAATGGATAGGCTTCCAAAATAGCCCTACAAAAACCAATGGATGACATCACTCAGGCTTTGACCATTTATATTCACAATTTATACTTAGCTTCCATGTTGGCAATCTTGCCAGTCTGTCCTTAAAGGGGCCATGCTGAACAACATCTCTGGCTTATATACTCACCTCATACAACCCCATTTTTAAAATACAGAACTACCCCTTTAAACATCTGTTGTTGTTGTCATGTTGTTCAATTCTATTTAATACACTGATCAAAATCTGAATTTGATAATTTTTATTATGCTGTTTTGATGTACAGATTAAGACAACCAACATAAATGTGGGGATTGAAAAAGTATTCACTTACTGTCTGTTGTTTGATGGCGTTTTAAAATGGACAGTGAGCTTTTTTTGTTTATAAAGGGATCCGACATCAACACAAACCTTCAGATTGACTAAATCAATGGCGTGTTAAAATCCATCTACATCCATGTGGAAATGCCGAAGTTCAGTGTTTCTGATAAGAATATTCCATTTGGGTTGAGACCTGGGAACAGTGATTGTCACAAAATGTCTCACATCAGAACAGAAGGGTTCTCCAAACTCTGACTACACTGGTAAGTAGGACCCTCTTCAGTTAAGGTCATGATTACGGCCCCCTCACAGAGCTCTTCTTTCACTCAGGCTGCCCCTGGGCAACTTCAAACACTGGCAGCTCTAAATGGTGCTAAAAGGCAACCAGAAGCAGAAAAGAAAAAAAAAGAACTCATCCATGTAACCATGTTTACCAGTTTGGGTCTTTCAAGCTTTCAACCAAGGCATGGAAGGAAGACTTTTTCACGGCACACCAAGAGTAAAGAGGCAATTCAAAGGGATTTACAAGGAAAAGCACTAAAGAGGCACTGAAAATAAGTATGAGCAATAACATCCTGAATATAATCAATTAAGATTCAATAAAACTAAGAATTAAAAATTAGATGGAAAGAAAATGTAGTTATCCTTATTACACAATCAACATGCAGATTGTAAATGGTAAATAGACTGCAGTGATATTGCACTTGTGTAATCTATCACACACAGTCAAACACTGGTGGCAGTGAATGCTATGCAAAGTGTCAATCTTAAACTAACATTCACATATATTCATACAGCGATGGCTATGATCTTGTAGGCGCAATGAAGGGTTTTGTGTCCTGCACCCTTGATAACATTGGCTGAAGAAGCTGGGGGTTGAGCCGCTCAACCTTTCCATTACGTGATGTACCAATTTACTGCAGAGCCAGTTTCAGGTTTACATTTGAAAGTGGATACAGTTTTGCTCTGCTTGTGGACATTAGGACATTGGCTCAAAGCAGAACTTTAGCTGCTGGTCATTAAATTCCACTACATAGAGTGGCACAATCGGACTGAAATATATCATGTTGCTACAAAAGATGAGGACGAATAACTGCATCCAACTTTGTGGTGTAAGATATTTTCCGAAGTGAAACTATTAACTGAATGACAGTGGCATCAAATTCTTCTTTGGGCACCATCCTTCAAAAAAGGGAAATGATACCATTCAATCAATTCATTAATTATGTAAAGACACAAATCATGAGATGAACTTCTCTGTAAGTGATGTACGTCAGCCTAGTCCACAATCACAGAAATATACAGTATATGCGGTCCCCTAATTGGTAAGCCGGGAAAAGGTTAAGCAGGGGGCAGGGTCTATGCAGGGCATTTTGGAGCTGCTAAAATCAGGTAACATGCACACAAACTATAAAAAGGTGAGGCTGGCTACAAAATCTTTAGAAACACCATTAGGTCCCATGTTAAAATGCATTCTTTACAGCAGAAATAAACACCTTTACTGCCCAGTGCAAAACACAATTGTGGGCAGTGTAGCTTATTTTCTTGTAAAAGCTGTTGAAGCTGTTACCAGGACGTATAAGGACAGCTTCAACTCCACCTCTGTTGAAGCATTTGGCCTCACATCGCCTGTTCAGAAACCAATTGGCGACATCACTTATCAATGGTTTATACAGTCAATGGTCAGGCCCTCCTTCTAGTTGTGTCACCCTCTCAAGCAGCCTGTTGCCGAGGTCTTCTCTCACAAATACTTCACAGAGTTGTCATCGTAAGGCCTTTGTCGAAAGTTTGTAGAATCCAGGGGTCGTTGCTGTCACAAAACACAGATATTGCACAGATTGAAACTGGTTCCCTTCAGCAGGTTTCTTCCTTTCAAGGTTGGTTGAACGCTGGCCTAAATGCGTGTTCTGTAGAGATCAGGGATGCAGCTGAGTTTGCGAGCAAACAAGGCAATGCTAGGATCAGTTCCAAGACGCAGTAGAGTGAAAAGCAGAAGAGAAAGGAAAAGGAAGACTCGGAAGAATTGGAAGAAGGGACAGAAAATAAAAGGCAAAAAAGAAACTGACTTAAAAAACCAGCAGAGCATACGCAAGAGAGAGGTATAGAAAGATCTTGAGGCTTTCTCGTTCTTGTAATCTTGGTAACTACATCTATCCACAATGGTAAATAACATTCCCATTGGCATCAGTTCTGCATCTTTTTTGCAATAGTTACATTGTAGGTTATACTGCTTATGTATGTTTCAGTAATGAGGATACTTTATCATCCTGTGTTTGGGATCACTGCTAAAGGACTGCTGTTTTCTTATCCCCCTTTAGTAGAGGGAAAGGCAAAGTTTAGCAGAGACAGTCACACACCTTAACTTGCATTGAGGGTTGGTCAGAGTTGGTATTCCAATTTGCAGTTTGGCCAATAACATGCTATGATTAATCCCCTGGTTATATTTTGTAAACAAAGCACTCACCAGGGGCGGACTGGCTTAATAATTTAGGCTTCATTGCCTCCATCCCGGTCCTCATTAACCACTCATTGTGTAGGCTAACAGTGTCCCTTGTTGGACTTGGACTTGGCTTGGCTATAGAGCTTTTCTCGTCTTTTGACTAGTCAAAGCGCTTTTACACCGCATGTCACACCTACACATTCACACACTGATGGTAGAGGTTTCTATGTGAAGAATCCATCAGTATTAACTAATCCCATTCATACACATTCATACGCCGACGACGAAGCAGCGGGAACAATTTGGGGTTAACTGTCTTACCTAAAGACACATCGGACATGTTGCTGCAGGAGCTGGGGATCGAACCCCCGACCTTCCAGAGGACCAACTCTACCAACTGAGCCACAGCTTCCCAGAGCTGCCCTGTTAGTTCTACATTTCATCTTCAATTAAAACATCGCTACAACATTATAACATGTTGATTCATGTCTCTACCCGTTACACTCTGAAATAAAAAAGAAAACTCGGGTTTTTTGTGTTTGAAAACCAGGTCTGTACTTTGCACAGTATTCAGATCGGCCTGTCGTGACCTTTAGGAGCATCGATGAGACGTTATATTCTTTGTTAATTTAAATAATTAGAGGGGACAATATGACAGTTTAAATGTAATATACAAATCCATTTTAATTTTGATAAAGCGATATAATCCATATGTGTACGTCTGTTTCTGGGTCGACATCAAAGGACAGCGATTTAATTACAGTAGATGTATAAGCTCATACCTTTGTGGCTACACTATGACACACTGTTTGAAAGCCACATGTTGGCACTATCCACACGCTAAACAATCACTCCTATTGGATTTTGGCAGGGAGTGTGTTGTTTGAGTGTTAATTATGTGTGACAGCATACAAACACATAATAATAAAAAATTTCAATTATTATGCATTGTTTGTACAATCGCAACAAACAACACCAAGGACAGATAGGGAGGTGAGAACTCACCATGCCTTCTCTTCTCACATCTAGAAATACATGCACAGCCTATATTCATAGCACACTATAATTTCCTCTTTGTGTGGCATGATAGGTTGAGATTAAAGCTATGCGGGGAAATAAAAAAAAAAAACAGTGTCAATATATGCATGTTATATTCCTTATTCAATTGGATGCAATGGATAAAATGTTAGAAAAAAAATGAAGATTTATAGAGTCAGGCAATTACTCTAAGCCTGGTGCAGCAGCCCTTATTTAGCTGAATGGTAAGCTCGCCTTGCTTGGAGGAGCACTAATTACTGAAGCTTATGGGAGGCTTACACTAATCTTGATTGAATTTCAGAGTGTGATGTGAGATCTCCCCATCAAACTTTTTCCCACTGACAAAAGAGCAACTTTTAAAGCCGATGTTTTCAAGCAGGTTTAACCCGCTGTGTGTGCAAACAAATCCAACTGCACAATTTCCATACCTGCTATATTTGAAGACAGAAAGAAAAAAAAAAGGACAAGTGTGAAATATCACAACAGGAAACAGATTGCAGACTGAGATATGTGAAGTCCTGAATAGTGTTTCTGACTGGCGGGATTTACTGCTCTGTGTGGAGAGCTTTTAAAGATCTGGGTTTTTTAGGTTTATATATTTAAGGTTCATAAGTGATTCAGTCTGTTTTATGGTTCCTCAACCTTTGGGGTCTGGACCAAGCAGCAGCGTCCAGTGTTGAAAAACAAAGCCAATGAGGAAGTGCAATAGTGCAATACAGTCTGTGGTCAAGTTGAGGTGAAACAGAAGCTCTTTGTCTGTATTCAAAATAAACAAACATCTTGAATAAAGCAGCAGTCACTACAATTTTAAAATATCTTCCAGATTGGAAGTTAAACTTGATTTATGCTAAATGCCAGACGCTGCTATGTAAAGTGCCATCAGAATCAACTGATCCCATTCATAGACATCCACACATCAGGAGCAATTTAGGGGTAAAGTGTTGCCCATGGACACGTGGGCATTTGGCCTGCAGGAGCTGGGATCGAAACCCTCAACCTTCCAGTTGAAAGAACCAGAATCCGCTTTATTGTCCAGGTTTGCTTACAAACCCAAGGAACTTGACTTCAGTGAACTTCAGTGAACTTAAAAGACGGCCGACGGTACCATTAAGCCACAGCTGGCCCATATTGTATTGACTGATGATTTATTTCAGATTCCTTTATATTTCCCCAGTATGGTAAAGCTGTTAATCTTGTGTCTCATTTGTAGGAGAAATGGCTGCACAGGCACACAGTCCACAGTTAGTTTAAGGTTGCAAAAAAATACAGTTCTTATAAATGTGACTTGCACTCCAAGAGGACTGTGCACACTGGTTTGAATACTTCTGCTGCTTAATGGGACCTGTAAGTAATGCAGTGGTCAGGGCAGCGGCGACCCTCTCTGAATTATCAACTACAGAAAAGTTCAGGTGGCATTTGCTTGCTAGTGGGTGGCAATTTCAGAGCTTGCCAACAATAAAAAAATGCATTCCAACAGCAGCCAGCTAACTCAGCAAGAGTGTGTCCCTGCTTTTCACCCCTCATGCATGCTGGGACTTTGGGAAATGAGAAGACTTGGTGCTTTAAAGTAACTGATGCGTGACACTCTCTTGCTTGAAGGAAAAGATTGAGACAAACAGTTGGAAACAGTGTGATGTGGGAGCTTGGAGACAAACGAATCTCGACTACAACACAATAGGTGGAGACGCAGACTTCATACAATGTGTGCTCATTTCTGACCTGCACAAGCCGGGTCTGACTGACTCCACCATGCAGATAAAAGCTCGTTCCAAAAAGAGGTTGAACCTTGAGTTGGCTTTCACCCGCTTTCTGGCAGCTTGGGAAGAAGCGCGACTCGGACGGAGTGGGCCAGCTTTCAGTTGGACGGGCCGTTGCCAAACACTGGTGGTTAGCTTGAGCTAGCATGCTAACTTATTGCCTTTTCCATAACAACAAATGTAATATTCTCAGGTAGAGTGCAGGGAAGGTATGAACGGTACGTACAAGTTAAGACGTCCTGTAGTGAGTGTGCACTTCTGGTGGTGATAAGGACAGGAGTAGGGTCCCAATTTGAAGGTTGTGTTTACAAACTGCATCGAATTACCTTTAACAAATTCCTGGAAGCAGTTTAAGTTAGTTTGAAATAAACAGGCATGAAAATTAGTAGTTTATTATTGTACATTTTGAAGGAGAAGGGGTTGCATTTGTTGTTAGGAAAGAATCTGACTAAAAATGTTCAATGTGTTTGATGAATCTTTGGCTGACCCAGACAGGGTCAGGAAGAACGGGACAGTAATTAAACAGAGGCAACCGGGGCAGACCAGACTCCAGAAAGCCAATTCTGAAAACTCGTCTCGACAGCCGTCATCTAGACATTGTTTGGCCTTAATAAGGATTCAAATGAACTCAATTTCTGCTGCATCCATTTACATCTTCGGTCTTGTTAAATACCCGACTATGCTGAAAAGATGTGGCAGCACGTTCAGCAGGTCGGCCCCTGAGTCATCGGGCTTGATAGAGTGGCTTAACATGGATGTGTGTGTGTGTGTGTGTGTGTGTGCGCGCGTGTGTGCGTGTGTGAGTGTGCGTGTGCGTGTGCGTAACTGAGTGTGTGTTATGAAAATGGCACTCCATAGAAAATTAAAAAGAAGCCAAAGCGCCTCACACACCTCGGTTTCGGCTCATATCTGCATATAAAATTGCCAATTAATTTAGATTTCTTTCCATAAAAGCTTTTTTTTTTTTCCTTTCTCTCCCCCCCCACCCCCCACCACAGCTGCTGAAAGTAAACTTATTAAACTGCAGTGCATCAATGAATAAGTGAAAGGCTTTAATTTTATAAGCCTTGCGGGCTTCATAAATGCATGTCACTGATGCAATGAAATGAACGTTGTTTATGTGTGTGTGTTCCTCTTCTTCTGTGTGTGTGTTCCTCTTCTTCTGTGTGTGTGTGTGTGTGTGTGTGTGTGTGTGTGTGTGTGTGTGTGTGTGTGTGTGTGTGTGTGTGTCATGTCTGGGAGCCCGATTCTCAGGAGTTCTGACTTGGTAAAATGAAATCCAGAGTACACCCACAGGGCAACACGACTGAACAAATACAATAATTCAATTTACTCTTCAATTACATTCGCATTCAGGCTCCCCCCCCCCCCCCTCCTTCTTTAATTAAACCGTTGTACATGCCGGTGCCGAGCAGACGCAAATATAATCAAATGAAATCCATCACAGGGTCCAATACTCCACCTGATAAACCAAATGAGAGATTTTGATATTGAGCGTAGTGCCTTTTTAAATTCGACTTTTTTTTTTTCCCCTCTAAAGTAAATCAGTAAATTGCCAGTGTGAAATGACGTTCAAAGCAATACGCAGTTAACAAACTGAAACTAATTAACACATTTCAAAGGAGCTCTGAGGATGAGAATGAACACGACATGCATACTCGGCTTTGATATTGATATCAGTCATACATATTTCATTTTTGAGACATCGAATGCATTGATTACACAGAAATCCTGAATGCTGTTGAAGTAGGGGAAGTCACTGTAGGTCACTGCATGCCCATCAATAGGTACAACAAGGAACCTGAGGCTGCTGATTGCTTATTCATGGATCTGTCATCAAACATGTTATGAACCCAGGATGAATCTGCTCTCCCCGGACATGCACGTAAACACGCACAAACACATCTTCTTCTTTTTTTTTTTGCACTCTTCAGGCTAAATATTGAACACTTTCCTGTCGCAAAGGCAGGTCATGACAGTTATTGATGAGGACGTTCAAGAACACAAACAGAATGAATAAGAACAGGCAGCCCGGGGCGTTAAGGTTTAAGAATTAAGCATTCCTCTAAGAGGCAGTCCTTCACGTTCAGTGATATGTATGATTATTAATGTAATTATTTAAGAATTTGGAACAAAACCAAAATCGTCTTACTCATTCATGGACAGTGGAGCCTTAAACCTGAAACCTTGCAAAATAAGGCTGAATATTATGAGTAGGGAAGTTCAGAGCAACTAAATTTGCCGTCAGTTAAATGCAGTTTTCAATTCACTAGTTGACTTGTCTAAAATAAGAAACATATTTAAAAATATCTTTAACACCGGAACACAGTGTCTGCTGGTAAACCACTGACTCTTAACGGCAGGATACTGATGTCTTCAACATGTTGCACTGTGAACAAAAACAGATTGGTGGTGCAAAGTGGTTTCACCAATGAGCCCCCATCGAAGGTAGTAACAAAGACTGAATGGGCTAAAGATGGTGGGGTCAGAGCCGCCAGGACAGATCAGCACTGTGTTCACAAATTGTACATTTCTGCAACGCAGCATGGAGCTTTTGGAAAACACAATCTACGAGGGCTAATATCAGATTGGTATGCCGAGGTTGGTTAATATTAGCAATGCTAGCACTGCCACTCCTGACCTACCTTTATGCTCTTCATGCAGTATGCATACAAGTGGATACAACTTGCAGCACTGCACGATGAAGTATGAACATCTTGCTTGTGCAACCATTGCAGACTGTCTGTGCTTTCTCTGCAACACAAGTGAGATGACATCATCATCTGCTATGCAAAGGATTATGGGTCAGAACGGCCAAGAAAGGACATTGGCTTTAATAATGTATTATGCAACCAGATGGAAACAATTTGATCTGTTTGACAAATGTTGTTTAACATACATTGATTGATTGATTGATTGATTGATTGATTGATTGATTGAACTTTGTCAGATGTGGTCTGAAAATTGTCTGGCATCACAGCGGCTCCATTTACAACATAAAAATCAAGACAAGATACAAAGATACAAACATTTGACACAGCATTCAAACACCAAGCAAACATTCAGAGGCCTTAAAAACATGCTTTGTTCCGGGATTCAGCTCCCCATTCAATTTTAAAACTGACTGGTGAACAAAAGAGTCTTTCAGTATAACCTTCTTGAAACGTGGGACCCTGCATTGAGACATACTTGAACTTCTATAGGCCCATGAAACAACTGAAGAAACAGGAGGAAACAACACTTCTACAAAAGTGAATGAGTTGTCAAACTACCACCACTGTAAGGCTTTGTTTATGTTGTTTTGGGGCACAAGTTGAAATGACGATTGTTGATATTTTTCTTTGTGGGACAGTCTTGCCAAAAAGTAATTTAAAAAATCTCTACATGAAAATACAACCAGATACCGTTTGTCATTCTGCATTGTGGTCTTCGGTCCAGTAAATTATCCAAGAATCTCCACTCTTTGTCCAGATGACACGCCACACTCCTTTGTGACTGACAGGACCACTTAGTTTGAGTACTCTTGATTTTGTCGTGGGGGGCACAATAGATTTGTGAGCCTTTTTTTGACAGCTTTTTGCCATTTAATTTTCTTCTGTGTTGTCACATAGAGAAATAAAAAAAGCAGAGGCATCAACAGAGCCATCAGGGTGTTGTTTGTCCCAGCACTGTATGAGCATGTTCTGTAGATCTGCTGCAAAGCAGAAGTAGTCTGCTTTGTAGGCTGAACTTCTACAGTTTCAGCAGAGGAACCAGATCCCATCAGAGGTGGCTGTTGAAGCCATGCCAGACCTGCTGGTGACGTAGAGCAAAAAGACACTGACAGTGCTGTTCTGGGAGTTTGAATTGTAGGGTTTTGATGACGATATGTATTACAATGGGAGAGGAACATCTGCATGCAAATGAGAGACGTTGAGTTTAAAGACAAGATTGCTCGACTCATGAGAGGCTACGTCTCCAACCTTTCAAGATCCTCAACAAGGCTCAGTAATATGCCACTCTCCTGGAAGAGCAACAGGCGGAGGTTTCCTTCTCCAAACTGTTGGGGAAGTGGTGATGGATGTGGTTCCCAGAGTCCTACAGTGCTTCTGGGTGCCTCAAAGTAACACCTACTGCACAGGCCCTCTCAACAGCTCAGTGAGTTGGTTGTTGGGATCACAAAAGCAGGTATGGGTTGAGTCCCAACATCTCTTTTCACCATGCTCAGATCATGCCAGGTCATCTTTTGTCACTCAATCAGAGACGACATGGTCCTCTCTATTCAGGAAAAGGTAAGAAGATGTACTCCCTACCTAGAGAGTCCTATCGGTGTCAGATGTAGTCAGTTATGCAAAGGACATGACCACCAATGATGAACTTGGTCTGGAGGAGGACAGAGAGCCAATTAGAGATTCTGGCTCTGCTGTCACTACTGCACACCGGCTCCTCTGACCCTCAGTGGTGAATCTCCTGACAATGCCAGTTTGGTTGGACCTGCACAGCAGCCTACACCCAGGCCTGAAACCGACTCTGTGTATTTTTGAACACAGAACCCACCAGAGTACAAGACTTCCCATGATGCAGCCCCAAATAACTCAAACGTTTAGCAGCTTGTCATCGGCAAAGGTGGAGACTATGGCTTCTTCAACTGGATTGGAAAATCACTCTGCTGCTTTTCACTGACTGAAGGAGCTGGTTAGGATTGTTCCCTTAGTTTCACTATTCCTTTGATTACAGTGGTATACATTTCAATTTCATTGTCAAAATAATAAATTGATTGTTTTGTTGCAGTTCGGCCATAACAGTGGACAATTTGTTTTGAGAATATTGACTTTTTTGTCTTGATTGGCCTTAGTTAACCCTGGATTTTGTTCTTCTTCAGCTTATTGTCACAAAAAGAGAAATTCTGATTAATCATTATTCAGTTTTAGTTGGTAATATGGCACACAAAAAGCCAAAGGTCAGATTTGTTTTCCAACAGATGAGAAATATGAGGAAAGAGAGCTTTCAGTGAGGTGTACATTAGATATCAAACTG
This sequence comes from Labrus bergylta, assembly GCF_963930695.1. Classification (NCBI taxonomy): domain Eukaryota; kingdom Metazoa; phylum Chordata; class Actinopteri; order Labriformes; family Labridae; genus Labrus; species Labrus bergylta. The sequence continues at coordinate 29,391,490 of NC_089199.1, forward strand.
TACAAAAAATACATATCCTATTAGAAAATACAAATAGTCTCAGGTTTTGTTGTTTGTTTCATGGACCCGTGTGGAGAATAAGCAAAGACACTTAAAGTTACTGATCATGACATTTCCAAAGAGACGTGTGGACTGCTTGTATCATCCCTCCCATACTGAACATGTGTGTGCTACCCAGACAGATGGTCCCGAAGAGAAGAAGGGCAGCACCAGCTAGTTGTTGCACCTACCAAAACAAATACATCATTTCTATGCAAATTGGCCTTATACCTCAATCTATCACCAGCAAAGGGCTTGACACCTGTTGTGAATATGCATGAGTTTATGGCAATTAAAAGCAGGAGAGCAGTGGGAGGAGGAGACGACGATAGCACAGGCAGGAAGAGCTACGGGCCATTCAACACTGCAGGGACGTAATTCCTCTCCTCCACACCACTTCACACAGCTTCTTTATTGGTTTTTGTAATTGAAATCCTTCCCTCAACAAGTTCTTCCAACCCAACTCCCACTCTGCTGCCATGTTCCACTTGTGCTGAAGATGCTTACTGCATCTCTGCATACACATTTATCTCCTTCACTTCAGCCCCGCTTCTCAACCCAAAACAAGAGAATGAACCTCCCTAAATGAAACAGCTGTTGTTGCTTAAACACAATCATTTTATGCTAAATAAACATTGTGTTGTCACATTTTAAGTTTTTCAGGAGAACTTTACACTTTGTAGACTTTTGTTTAACAAAAGAGGCTCCATCTGGTTTATAACAACAGCTATGTATTCTTGTCTTCTCAAGCTCTTCCATCAGTGATTATCTTAAGAAAAGCTAAGCTTCTAAATGATGTCCCTTAAAGAGGACATATTATCCCCCCTTCTCCACCTTTTCAAACAGTCTCCTGTGGTCTAAATGAAACATCTGTGCTTTGGTCAAAATTTAACATGAATCAAGCAGCAGAGGAGGTTTGTGACCCTGTATAAACCAGCTCTCTCAGAACGCTCCGTTTTTGTGTGTGTGTCTCTTTAAATGCAATGAGCCCCCCCCCCCCCCCCCCCCCGAGTGTTTTCCTGTAGACATCACTCCTCTGTAACAAAAATAAAAATGGTGGACCTGCTCAAAAGTTTTGTTCTAGGCTGGGGGTGGAGTCCGTGGGTGGAGATACCAGGGGAGAATTTTTACCAGAATCCCACTGTGACATCACAAGGAGAGCAAATTTGAAACGGAGCATTTTTCTCTGTGTTGTAACACTTGTGCAGACCACAAACAAAGGACTGGATGGGTTTATTCCACATTTTGTGGGTCTGTAGACACTCAGGTTACACAAATATATGTTCAGAAACACTGATAATTCATAATATACTTTGCTGGAAGTTTCTATACCTGGTTACGATGTAAAGCCAATGACTGGCAAGCACTTAATTATGGTGAAAAACAATTACTGTAGACCTGAAACCACTCCATAGATGCCTGGGCACACTTTATAAGCAGGGAACAAACTTAAAGTGAATGTTTAATGCGTTTCAATTTCCTCTCACATTAGGGTCCACACCAACCCTTTCACAGATGCTTTACAACCATGTCTTTGTCCTTTCTCTTTGTTTGCTGCCTGTTCTGACCTAATGTTGATAAAGCGGTGGAAACAGGAGCATCGGCTGGAGAGGGCACGACCAGTTGATTCAGATCTTTACTGGATTGTTAGCTGCACATGTATGCATATATCTGTTCATAGAGACTAATAAATCATCCCGTCAGAAGGGAGTCTGCATATTATTAGTACGCATTGCGTTCCGCCTGCTTTTCCTGCACACACCAAAAGCCTGCTGCTACGTGATTGGTCCTTACAGCTGGAACTACAAACGTTCTGCAAACGGGAAACAAGATGACGTTCAAAGCTGAAAATCCAGACTCCCGAGAACATTTAATGTAGAATCTATAAATAGAGAATAATATGTGCCAAACTGAAAGAGTGCACCCTAACCCCTCTTGTAGAATAGTCATGAAAAACAAGAATGTTTCCTTTGTACGAGGAGCGCAGTGCAAAGTTGGAGCTGAGATTTTAGAGTTAATTTACTTCATTTGACATAGAAAATCCTGCGATGCAATGTTTGATTCTTTATATCAAATTAAAGACACAATTGTGCAGGGGTTTGAGGGGTTCAAACCAGCATAAAAGAGAAAGAATCCTGTCCTTTTCAGCAGCTGTGTGTGTGTAAGATGTGTCTGTGTGTGTCCATGTGTGCACGCTCCTCATCATCAGCCAATGTGTAATGAGAGTGTACATCTCAGTTAACTCAGCCTCTAATCTAATGATATTCATTGATACACTGGAGTGTGGCCCCGGCTCTCCAAGCAGAAAGTAATTAGTTACACTTTTAAACTCGAGTTAATCCGCGCTGACGACATGGTGCTTGTTTCCCACAGAATGCATTGGCTGCTTAAGTCTGTGTTTGTGTGTGTAATGGAGGTTTTTTTGGATGTGGGCGTGAGGGGTGATGCTTTTCTGTGTGGTTTTTTAAAACTGCAGACAAAAAAATTACTCTGCTCCAAAAAATGATGTCTGGTCTCAATTTTTACAACTTTTGATGTAAAAACAAAACTCTACTGAGAGTCTTTGTTTTTTTTGCCACTGACGGGCTCAAATTGTTCTTTGAGTGTCTGACAACATATCATCCCTACAGGCACAGACCCTTTTGTTGGAGTAAGATCATTTTAAACCCAAATGGCCTTGATATTGCTCCCTTCAAAACCACCAGACTCCATCAACAAACATGATCATTTCACCTTGTCGTTTGAAGACTGTGCTGCTCTGTTGATGCTGCTATTGGTGGGTTTTTGGTGTTATTTTCTGACTTTGCTGTTGTGGGTGGTGACTTTATGTTCTTATCATATCTAGTGACACAAAGTGAAAGGGGACTGCTGAACTAGAGATTAATCTGTTAAGGGAGGTTCTATTTATGCTTTTATGAATGACGTATGATGGTTTTGACGGGCGCTAGAAGTTCCTGGTTAAAAAAGCATCTTCTTCTTCAACAGGTTATTCCTGACGGGATCAGTCACATCAGCATCTCATAACAACATCAGCATTAATGTGAAGAAGAAAGCCGGGAAAAAGAAGGCAAAGGTATTAGGGGTACAAACGAGTACTCGGGTACCCGAGTATCGGTTACAAAAAAAATGTAATCGATTATCGTTTTGTTGTCCACATTTTTGTAAATGTTTCTTGTTGCATTGTGGGTTCTAGGATATTCTATCTTATTCAAAACAGAAAAAAAGGAGCACAAGCGCAAAAATAAAATAGATGACAAACAAAACGCTGATAAAGGCTCTGTGCTGAAACGTGTCCATTGTTGATCCGTACGCTGCTACCCTAACATAAATATCCCTTTAATTAACCCCCCTATGAATTCACAATGAACAAAAAGTCCCAAACAAACAAAATATGCAATATGATCTACGAGAGTTCAGTTCAAATTGTCTTTTTCGTCCACAGAAAAAGAAGGACTTTCACTTTGCGATTACCGCTTTACCCCGCCAAACCAATGACGTTTGATCATCCAGGACAGAGCAGCATAACTAGATGTTTTCCTATATTTTGGAATTTTAGATGATTATTCTTTTAATAACTACAAAATGGAACAACCTCATAGGGAGACAGAGCTCATAGCGGACGGACGAGCGAGATTGAGTGAGTGTGTCATTACGCACAGAGAAAGATGAAACAGTTCACCTGTTCTATTGTAACTTCATTTACCTGAGTAAAGTGTGCTCTACACTGCAGACTGGAGTCTTTGTTAACAGAATGTTTCTGTCAAAACAGCTTCAACGTGCGATGAGTGCGCATTGATGTCCGCACGTCCACTCGCCACACTCACTGCTCTGATTATTATAAAGTGTTAAAACGGTCTGTGATTGCTACGTCTGTGTGAAGTTTTATTTGAGGTTTGCTGTCGAAGTAAGAAACGTCATATTTGAATGTTAATACAAAGGCATCTTACTAACAATTATTAAAATCCTGAAGATTCAAATTAATCAATAGGTACAGTCGGCAGCGCGTCATAGTTGGGGGCGGGGCCTCCCGTGGGGGAAAAGAATCACAGAAAAAAAAAAGAACTACAAAACGATTACTCGAGTACTCGCTTTAACACTGGGAAGAGTAATCGATTAGAGAAAATTTTGCATTTCTGCACCCCTAGAAGGTATCAACATGGCGAGTGCTAGAGCGAGCATTTTTGGACAGACGAGTAGACACAGTTTATGTTGCCTCAGCTAAGGGGTTAAACATATTGAAGTACAATACATGGATGGAAGGGAAACATTTTGCCTCAACAATGACTTATCAGACCTACTGTATTTAGTGTTTTGTACCAGGCTGTAAAAGTGTTTATTTATTGCCTGTCATGTGTATGTGACTTCCTGTGTTCCAGTCTCTAGTGGACACTGGATGAACTGCAGGATTTTACACTTCCACATTGGCTTAATTTTTTAAGAGCGGAGGTTGCCGATTGGGCACATAGCCATCTACAGTAGAGGAGTCAGACGTACTTGTGTGTCAAAAAGATGATTCTCTCTCTATACTGGGACGAGGACCATCCAATTAAACAGCCTAATTAAGCTTTAACCATAGCTCCACAAATAAGCAGAAAGTGACTCTTGCACTTTCTGCTTATTTGCACTTCTGGTGAGATGCCAAACCTCATTTCGTTACTCTATACTTGTATATGTGTAATGACAATAAAGTTGAATCTCATCTCATCTCCACTTGACTGTGCAGGTAAACATACTGACTGTTATTAAACCTTTATTCAGTTTAAATGAAACACTATTTTAGCTCCGTGTCTCTAGCTTATGAGACTGACTTGTATTCATGAGGGCTGTGAGCTTCAGCTAACAGAAAGGAGAAAATAATTTGTTTTAACATTCTTATAAAATACCCAATCTGTATGTATCTGTATATTAACACTCAACGATGTTCATGTTGTCATCTTAATTTCTTTGGATCCCCGTTAGCTACTGTATCACTGAACTGTAAGAGCTGCTGTTCCCCGGAGCCGACAGGACAGATAGATGAAAAAGAAATACACACATTTATAGGAGTGCAATTACAGTAATCACATTTTTTTAAAAACAGGGAATAAAACAGTATGCTAAAATGTTCTCCATTTAGGTCCAAGCTCCGACAAACAGGATGTTTATTTCTGCACACAGATATTCCACAGGGCGGACAAATCTGGCATAAATATTCTCCCCTTCAAACACGCAGGTATTGTATCCTGTTGCCTTCAGAAGTGTCTCTAAAGGCCTTTCATGTAGCACACGCAAACTTCTCAAGGATACAGCCAGATGGAATGAATGATATACGAGCCTGGCAAAGCTTTTGTCCAAGAACTTCTCTGACTTCCTTCCAAATAGACTTGTTTACAAAACTCAGAGAGGAACTGCTGGCAGAGCCGGGGATGTTGCTGTATAGCAAACAATCACTAATCATTAGGCATGCCAAGAGTGCTGTGTGGACGCTGAGGAACACAAATGTGTGTGTGTGTGTGTGTGTGTGTGTGTGTGTGTGTGTGTGTGTGAAGGCCACAAAAAGTAATGATGTCAATCCTGAGCTGAACCCCTCCCCCTGCTGGTGTGTTTCGGTATGACTCTGACAAACAAAATCAGTACCCCTGTCCTAAAGAGAAACTCAAATTTCAACTAAGCAAGACATTTTTTTTTTTTTCTGTTTAGCTTTTCATCTGATGAAGAGAGAGAGGACAGAACGTGGGTTGATATTGAATTAAAAGAGGCATACCAAAGGAAACCAAACTACATACCTATGTAGCCATAGAGTGAACATGAGACGCTGCACCACAATTATTCACAAGAGGGACATAAAACAGGACAACATCTGTCTCTCTTCATTCCACACATGCATACAACTCCTTAAAGGTGGAGTCAGTAGCATTTTTTATTACAGCTCGTAAACACAACATTCAAACTGGGCCCCTCCACCACCTTCACTCATTACCATCAGAAGCGCTTACTGTTTGCACCTACACACTGCAAGCTACCGCAAGCTGGTGTTTGTCACCTGCCTGTCCAACAAAGAGCAGACCAACACGACTGGAACTAGCTTTCTCCACGACTGAAACCCTAAATCAATCATGAATCTTAAAGCTGATGGTCTTGTTAGCCTTTGTAGTTCATAAAGTTACATCCTGTTTCGTAACCAGCTAAAAACTCCTCACAGCAATCAGCCACATTTTTACCCCCGACTTTACCTGGACTTTTTCCTGCCAACCACATAGCAAGACTTTCAACACGAGAGAGAGGACAGGGGTGATGATGGTGGTGGGGATGCTTCATTCTGTTTATCTGCTCACCATGGATGTTCTTTTCCACGCATATGTTTATACTATGAACATGTTTTAGTACATGTAGCTTTGATATAAAGACAACAAACGCCGTGCAAACCTCTGACTGTCCACCATATTGCATTTCTGCAGCATCTATTTTCCGTCATGTCTAGTCTCCTTGGACCAACACGGCGCCCCCTCCCCTCATCAGTCAGGGAAAACTTTACGCTGTGAGGGACATGTGTGGATAAGCAACTCAAGAATGTTCCAGGGGTAGACTGTCCTGAAATGTTCTTAAAGTTTACCAGAGTGCATGTAGAACTGACAGGTATGGGCGGGGGGAAATTGTCCAATGAGTAGATTGCATTGCATTGTCCTGTTGAACGAATTGGGGGGAAAAAAGAATAGACATTGCTAAATGTCTCCAATGAGAACGGGATTAGCATAATTACCAGAAAAGTGTTTTTGCTGAGCATTAAGGTCCAACACTTAGTTTGACCCTTTTTTATATCAAATGTCATCACATAATTATTTAATCCTGTCAGACAATTGTATGAAAATGCACAAAAGTGCTTCATTGTTCCAAATCACATTGACCTCTGACCACAAAATGCTAATAAGTTCATCCTTGAGTCAACATGGACATTTCGTGCTAAATTTGAGGACGCTCCCTCCAGGCGTTTCCTGAGATATCACATTACCAAGAATCAGACAAATGGATGTACAGACAACTGCAAAAACCCAACGCTGCAGCAGTGACCAGCAGGTAGGTGGAAAAAAAGTCTATGTGAAAAAGTTTTCTCCGCCATCACCTGGTCAAGCACCCGCTTCTTCAGTAAAAGTATAAATTAACCTAATGATGGCGGCTTCACCGAAGGGCACGCCACAGGGTCACAGTATGGCACCTTTGCAGAATACACAAATAGAAATGGGACGCCCTGAGCTCTTGCAGACCCTCGCATAAATGTGCACATTAAGGCCACAAGATTGCTAAGGTGAGAAACGAGGACATGACCCCTTTAGTCTCAGAGGAAACACTTATTTTCCGTCTTCCTATCCGTTATATTCTTCTCTTTTGCGTTCCACTGTGTTGTTGTTCTGTTACACAATCTGTAACATCCATCGTCAACCCTCCAACAACCACAGCTCCATCCATTTTCTCTCCTCCTCCTCCTCCTCTCTATTTTTTTTTTTCGCCCTGCCATTACACATCAGACTGAATGACACATTTGGAAGGGACTCTCAAATGTACATTAGGATCGAGAGAGGAGGAAAATGACCCAGTAGGTGAGTTTTTATGCAATACAGGTCATTATATGAGCGGCCTGAGAGCCACTCAGCCACCATTAACCAAGATGAGGGACCAACGGGACCACTTCCTGCCAGGAAGTAATGAGAGAAATGTGGAGTGCATGTTTGGGGCTGATGGTTTCAGATGTTCCATATCTGGAAATTACTCCAAGGCCACACTCTGGACTGTAGCACTGAATCCATTTATAATGCACTGCCCAGAAGTAATTTATAGCAAAATGTGCTTCTCTGCTGCCTTAAGTGGAACTTGACTTACATAATGTGCTATAGTGTGCAGCTGGGGTCACGGCATATGTATCGCACTCTGCATCGGCTCTGTAACAAACTGTCGTAAAAACACTGTGGAAAGAGCTAAATGTTTTGAGTGAATCTTTAATGGAAGGATGATTGTAGACACTAATGAAAGACATCAAACACATCAGTGTACCTCAGCGCAGTGACTCGCCTGACACACGATTAATATAAATAAATCCTGATGCCTTTTATTTTTCAGGGGGATAATTCAAGTACCGGAAGCTCCAATCGATCAAACACAATCCTGACGCACAGAGACGTTCATGGTTCATTTTCTATTTTCAGTTTCAAAGTTACTCGTGATGTCTTTATTGCAAAGTTTACAAGTTCCAAGTTTTTAAAAACAAGCCTGGTCTTGTGTCTTACCGTACGCACACAGAACTAACCAATGAAGCCAATTCTGCATCTTTTCATCTACAACGTTACTGTATAACTTTGCTGGAGGGGCTCCCTTTCATCATAACAGTCAATATGCAGGAGAGTATCAGGGGATATGCCAAAGAACTTTACTATCTTAATTTGAGGCCTTCATTGAGAATAAAAACACTGTTTCATGACATTTACCAGAGAGCATGACAGCACATTAACAACACATTTAGTCAACTCACAAGCCTAATAATACGTAAACAAAATGTAATATTGAACTTCAGTCCAGATCTGTAATAATTCTGTTTTTTCTAATCTTTTTATGTAATCAAAAAAGGCTGGTGGAGGTCGATAAGTGCATCTTTTATGGATGTTTTAATATATGTATTTTTCCAATTATTCAATTTCAGTTTCAACTGTCGTAAAGTTTAAAAAAAACATGTGATAAAAATTATACTTCACCATGTTTCAATAACACTAACATGTGTCTCTAGTCTGTCGATAAACCCCCCAATGATGAGAAAAGTCCATCCTCTCCATCTTTTTCCTGCTCCACTTTTTAGAAAATGTGTGCTCAAACAGGCCGTTTGGAGATTTTCCCTTCATGACATCACAAAGGGCAGTAGCCCCTCCCCCAGGTGGGTGACACTCCCACAGCTAGGTGTTTGTTCTGCCCTCTGAGTCTGCCTTCTCACTGTAAACAATAGGGCATGGAGCGAGGAAGCCCGAGCCACCCAAGCCCTTCCAGAGAAGGGGGCGTGGTCAGATACAGCTCATTTACATAATTAAAGCTACAGACACAGAAACAGCCTGTTCTGAGCAGGGCTGAAATAGAGGGGTTTATAGACATGATCAAATACAGGATCAGAGTGGATTTAGAACAAGAACTGGTTGAAAAGGAGGAGAATTTGGGACCTTTAAAGTGAGAGAGTGCAGAATAAAAAACAAGCTTGATTATTAGTCGCTGTTGTTGGACACTGCAGAGCACTTAATTGGTAAACAAAATTGTTTTACGTGAACTCAACTGTAGTGAGTCAGTTTAAGAGAGATCCTTGAAACCTATATGAATGTGAATACTTTTTAAAATGTTGTTGTGAATTTAATTGAATTTTAAAGTCACACATCCATATTCTGATAGTACGATCAGGAAAATAAGGTGATTTCTTGAATCATACAGCAGATGCTTTTCTCCACCTGAGGGGTTTCAAACACACTGGTCAGCAGCATACAGCATCTAATCACTGTACAGAATTTAAAGGTTGAATACCAAGAGATTTAGCTGTGCCCCCCTAGAGGCTGGACCCTTTTAATTTGACAGTACAGCTCCCCTCAGGGGAATTATGAACCACTTGTATCTGGTTGGTAAAGCTGCACTCCTCAGTCAGTGGATAGAGATCTTTAGGTGGTATCAGAATCGGCCACTTGAACAGCGTTAGCTTTATTGGATTTACTCTTAAACAGCGGCTCCAGTGTGCCTGAATGATGATCACTTGTTAATGTTGTCTCATTACAGCAGCCTTGTGGACTCTTGAGTATCTTTATATGAAAACATGTCATTTACCCTTCCATTATACACACTCAGGTATGAACCTCTTGAAACTATTTTTGCATTGATGTCCTTTTTAAGCTGCATATATCCATAAAAGTGCATCTCTGGTTTCTGCAGTGTGCAGGCGCATGAGGGTCTTATCCGTTCTTGTACCTGTGTATTTAAGGTGGATATTCTTTCATCTGCATTTTGAGATCCAAAATGTATTTTACAATAACAGATCATTCGGATTAGTCCCTCAGAACTAGTCTGTGAGATTAAATATACTTTCTGCGTTCCCTGTGGACAAAACACTGGAACTTTGCTCCTGATTTTGTCCTGTGCATGTGTAAGATGTGACTTTTGACCAAAACAATCCCCTACTAGTTTTATACACTGTTAAATGTTTAACTCACTTTGAATCTAATCAGTAGAAAATGCAAACAGCTCAGTTTCAGTTCAGTTGATCTCCAGCAACATTTTATTTTACATTAGAAAAAAATATAAAGAATAAAGTAATCTTGCTTTTTATGGTTGTCAATACTTGTGTACTTCATTGAGAGGCCTGGTCTTAATTCAAGCTTGAAATTAATAACAATATTATTCATTTGAGCATTAATGCAACATTACGGAGGAGTTCTTTTTGGTGGGCTTTGGCGCCCAGAAAAGGTCTCTGAGCAAAACAGCACACAGTATGTTGACATAGTGTGAAAACCTGTCCAATATTTACTCTAGTCTGGTGTTTTGCTCTGTCACTCTCTTTTTCTCTTCTTAGCTTCATCCGTAACCTTTAATTCTGTCCTCTTCCCTCGCCTAGCCTCAGCTATTGTATAAAAAAAAGTAACAAGACAGGCTAACTGGTTTTTACTCAGTTGAAGGCTGAAGAGTTACGCTCTAAAGCCATACGCACTTCTCGCTTCCTGCTGTGAAAGTTACATAGTGCAGAAAACAATCGAACCAGGGGAGGTTATTGTACTATTAGATTAACTTTGACATGACTATTTTAAGGTGGAAAGGCTCCATATTGGCAGCACATTTTCTGCATGTTGTATAAATCACAGTGACCTTCACCCGTCATAACAGATGATCAGCAGTGAAATACATCACTCCTCTTTGTTGCTTATCCACCCCCTCTCCTTGGACCGTTTTATAGCAACCTTGTTGGGTCACTACAGTAGTAATTATATAAATTATGTTTTATGTAATCTGCCTTACTCGATATAAACGGAGAAACTACAGCACAAACACACAACATAAAGCTGGAGGGCAGGCAATGACAGAACCAGCGCTGCCTTCCTGTGTGACAGATAAGAGCCCCGGTCAGCTGAACATAGAGCTCTTATAGAGAGAAATAGAAAGTTAAAGATCAGAGAGGGACTCAGGGTCCATTTCATATCCATGTGCATGATATTATGTTGACACAAGTATTCTTCTGTTTGCATGCGTCTGCGCTTATGTGTGTGTGTGTGTCATGCCTCGTGGTGCTGATCTGTATGAACATGCAAGAGATACGGAGCCAAAGATGTGCACTGGAGGCAAGAGATATCAGAAAAATGGACACAGGCCACAATCCTATCAAGATTATATAATGTGTCATATTGATTTCCTGTAATTCCCCCTGCAGTGCTTTGGTCAGAGCATCGCTTCTTCTAAATATGGCAGAAAGAGGGCTCAGCATCTACTTCCTTCCTGCTAATGCTCAAATAAATGTAGTTTTAGTAACAGTGTCTGGTAAATTACACCAGGGGTTCCCAAACTTTTCATCCCGCGAACCCCAAAACGATGATTCGAGAGACGGCGGACCCCCCACTGTCACGTTTCCCACAGCAGCACGCACTAATATGCCTATCTGAACACTGACATAAGAGCAACACTAGAGAATACAGCAGAGCTTTGAAATCATTAAACAAAGTAACCCAACATTGTTATAAGTCAAATGTCTTACTTTCATTTTCGCACAAATCTCACTTGAGGACTATTTCACATTAAGGGGTGAAATTTGCAATTTTAAGTCATTTCAAATTGGTATATCTTTTTGGAGGGCATCTCACGACCCCCCTCCCCAGGGAGTCCCGACCCCAACTTTGGGAACCAGTGAATTAGACTATGCAAATGCCATCAGTCATGAGGCTTTATTTTGAAAGGTACAGCTAGGTAGATTTTTGTACTTGAACTTCCTTTAAGGATGTAGAATTTCTATACGCTTTGTAGATATCCTTCAAAAACGGCACACAAATCTTTGTGCATAATCATATTATGTAGAACGCAGTAGAAGTTTGTATCCAAACAGGAAGTAAAAGACTTTTAGCTTAAGACAGTACAAACATTCAAAATAAAAGCATGACAAAAACTGTAATGCAAAACAAAGCAATTTTAAACATGCAATATAAAAAGATTTAGATTTATTTCAATTAACTATTTAAATTCATTCATTGATCACAGTTAATGAAACATCGTTTGACAGCCGTATTATTAACACATTAACAAAGTTGACAGTGGCAGCACCCGATGATAATCGCTGGTTTCGGTACGTCAAGTGCGTGTTTCTGTCAATGCCTGCGTGTCAATTAAAGTTTTTCTCCAGAGTGAGATCCAGATGAAGCAGAACTCAAGACCCTCTGTGTGTTCATTTCTCCGTTATTATTTTCCCGTCTTATTTTTTGGGAAGTGCGCCAGAGTTGGCGAGCAAAATTCCCTCCGCCTGTGATGTAAGCGCTCACCACTGTAGATGAAAAAAAAGATCGACTGAGTGACACTCTGCTAAATCATTTGGCTGTTTTTTTACTTCTCACTGTGGGCACGCTGTAAATGTGGGGCGATGTGAGACAGACCATCTTTTGTTAGGAGACACCTGTCAATAGTGCTTGCAGGACTGAGCAGAAAAATTAATCTGCAGTGTGCCTGTGAGCGATGACAGAGTTATTCTTCTTGAAGGTGCCACATGCATTTGCATTTGTAAGGTGTCTGTGATTTCTGAACACTGCGTCTTTGTGCTCATCTGATTTTGAGATTTCATTACTCGCCTTTTTAGAAACCATGAAAGTTCATGACAAATCTTGTTACGACCTTGCCTCACTTCAAACCTACATTCAACTTAACCCTAAGTGAGGTTCCTGTAGACTACAGAGGGATACTTATTAGAGCTTTATTCTATCATATCATGGCTGCATGGCTGTAGTCTTACCCAGAACTTCCACCACCAACGAGGGCATTGTGTGTCTCAGTTTGGAGCACAGCCGGACAGCTGGAGTCTCGATACCAAGAAGTGCATACTGTAATTACAGCAAGGTCATTGTTCCCAACTGTCTAAACTTTATTCTGAAAATAAACCAGATGTTTCAATCTTGTTTCGGTGTCTTTATTAATTTAGCAGTTAGAATTCAGCATAGTCATAGATCTCCTGATTGACAAAGAGCATCCGTATAGCAGGACTTAAACTGGAGCTGCTGTGTCTCAGTGGTAGAGTCGGTTGTCTCTCAATCAGAAGGTTTTGGGTTCGATCCCCAGCACCTGAAGTCACATGTCCAAGTGTCCTCTGGCAAGAAACTGAACCCCTTATTGCTCCTGCTGAGTGTGTATATGTGTATGAATGGGATGATCGTGGAAAAGTGCTACACCAGCTTTAGTCCATTTACCAACAGACTGAAGTGTATCTACAGAGACTTCTCCATCATAGCAGGAATAGCATTAGTTTACTAAATGCTCGTCAGTTGTAGTACTGTAACGTCGATCACAATGCTTATTTATATTGAATTTGATTAACTTTATTGATCCCTTGGGGAATTACAACTTTTCACTGTATAATTGTGAGGCATGCTACAAACACATATTGGCCTCAAAGCACAATCAAACCTGTAGAAGTAAACTGGCACCTTTCCAGCAAACAGACCTGCTGTCATGCTCTGACAGTTTTCATTTCCAGTTAATTGTGTGAGATTTAGTGTATGTGGCACATATCTTCACACTCAAACAAAAATGGAAGACGAAAATATCTGAAATTCAAACTACCACTGACTTAAAGGTCACATATACAAAATACACTTCACCATGTTTCTCTAACAATAATAATAATATAATAATATGTGTCCCTAGCCTTTCTACAAACTCTGGATAATGAGAACAGTGCTGCTTCACTTTTCAGAAAATGTGTGCTCAAACAGGCTGTTTGCAGATTTTCTCTTCATGACATCACAAAGGGCAGTAGCCCCTCCCCCAGGTGGGTGACACTCCCACAGCTAGGTGTTTGTTCTGCCCTCTGAGTCTGCCTTCCCACAGTAAACAATAGGACATGGAGCGAGAAAGCACCGAGCCACCCAAGCCCTTCCAGAGAGGGGGCGTGGTCAGACACAGCTCATTTACATATTTAAAGGTACAGACACAGAAACAGCCTGTTCTGAGCTGGGCTGAAATAGAGGGGTTTATAGGCATGATCAAATACAGGATCAGAGTGGATTTAGAGAATTCCCAGACATGTTTTGGGGAGCTCTGAGACTTATTTACACTGGTTGAAGGGAGTACAACATGTGACCTTTAAAATAAAGGTCAGATATCTGCGAGGGATTGATGTACCTTGTAGTAAGGTACTACTTGAAATGCAAATCATATTTAACAGACTTACAAACTAATTCACTTTTCATTTTATTTCAAATGTGGTCGCTTCAATTCTGACTGAACTACTGTTGCCAACATGATTCAGAGACACATTTCTACAAACACTCCTAAACTCAGTGTACTGTTGAATCATAGAGAACCTTAAAAGTTTGGGGGTTAAACACGCTGCAGTTTCAAACTTATGGAGCAAACAGTGTGGGAGTCGTTTGTTTACCTGAGTCACAGCAGGATGTCCTCAGAGTTAGCTCACTGTTCACACACATTACTAAAGTATTGATCTGAGGTCAGGACCTGCTCTTACTTTTTACTAAAAACATGCCAATCTCCTTTCATAGTGTGTCATTGCCTCTTCATGTTTGCATTCTGGCACAGCTTGACAGTCAGGGGTACACGGTATGGGTGTTTATAGAAAAAAAGTCAGATGAAAGGGGTACGTTAAAATGAGTAAGTAAGAAAGTTCAAGGAACCAGAGACTGAGACGGGAGCTACTTTCAAATATATGTATTCCCATTTGAAGAGGAATCTAGCAGTTATGCTTCACAGGATTCTCATTCGGAGGCCCTAGGTCAGTTGTCATACAGAAGGTGGAAAACGGTGAAAACGGTGAAAACGGTTTCTTTTTTACAGTTCGGCTTCACTTTGCATGATGCAGTATGCACAGAACTGGTAGGCAGGGGCGTGTCAGGACTCTGTGGACGAGAGTGGCCCAACAGGGGCACCGACTTAAGCAGGGGTGGCCTGAAGTGTAATGTACGCCCAAACACACACGAAAATAAATATAAATAATTTAATAATAAATAGCTTTATCACATCAGTATTTAAATAGTGACCTACTCAAGTGTCACCATGTCTGTAGTTTACATCAAATATATTCTGTAGTTGCATACAGCCTGAGTTATCTGGTGTGCCCTCTAGAGGAATTCTACAATTCACTTAGCAGACACTTTTATCCAAAGCGACGTACATCAGAGAGTAAGAACAACACAAGCAAGGATCTAGAAAAAAGGGAACAATGTCAGTAAGAGCAAACGATCAGCTTTGAGTCTGATTGGACACACAGGTGCTGACAGGAAGTGACCAGAGGCAAAGCACAACATTGAGGGCAGTTCTTGAGAGCTCTAATCAGTATAGAAACCATCTTATAAGTCGTCGTTATCAAACAAAAACCATCGTCATTACCATCATCATCATCAATAATATGGAGACCATCATCATTAAGTTAGCAGGTATTCATGAAAGAGCTGGGTCTTTAGCTTTTTCTTAAAGGTGCAGAGGGACTCTGCAGATCCAATGGAGTTTGGAAGTTCATTCCACCACCGGGTGGCGACAGAGAAGAGTCTAGTCAGCGTCTAAGGACCCTGTTGGGAATCTTCCAGTAACACGTGTAGTGCAGAGCCAAGAAGGTGAACAGTAATATTCAAGATACAGTCAGTTGTGTACGTGAACATGAGGTTAAAAGACGAGTATATCTCCAACCTTAGTTAAAATAGTGATCCACCTAAGATGCAGATTATCTTGTGGCTCTGTATGTGACACAGAGGGTCATAACAAAGAGTTAGTATTTAATCATTAAGGAACAACTGGCTGTCATTTAGATTCCTGTGTGTTAGATGTTCTGTGTTTAAAACTCAGAAATGGCCCATGAAACCTTAATGAAACCTTAATAATTTAAATTTTCTCCATCACCTTCAGGTTTCCAGTTATTAAATGTACAGACGAGATTAAAAGAAGTGAGACTGCAGGAGAAAAAAATTGGACTTCCTGGTGAGTTCTGAGATAAGTCAGAGCTCAGAGTTTTATAAATTGGCTGTTTCGGGTGAATGAACATGGACTGCAAAAAAAAAAAAAAAAAACCTTCCACCTGTTAAATCTTTACAAACAAAACGGTCTGAAAAATCTGTTAGGTTCAGTCTGAGCACATCGTCTCTCCTTTGGAGCTACATGTCTGAAAGAGGAGACACATGCAATAACATCCAGTTTCACAGAGTGAGGGAAGTCCGTCTTTTAGCTCACATTAATCACATGGATCCCGACGATTTCTCAAATTTGCATTGAGCCTGTTGGAATGTAAACCTGAATTGGGATTACGAACACTGACGACCTTTGCGTTTCTTCTTCTTTTTTTTTGTTTCACTAATGTGTGCAAATTCCAACGGCTCTCGTCGCCGCTCAGCATGGAGATCTAATGCATTTCAGACAGATCTGCAGATAATCTTTTGGATTTGAATTGGAAATTTAAGGGAAAAGACTGTTTATCCTATGCAAATGAAGTGCGAGGCAGATGTGGGTGTAAAATCTTAAATCCTGAGACGTCTCCAGGTAACAATAGCTCACTGTGAATAAAAGAGAGAGTCATTGTTTGTTTTAGGGCGTTTTTTTTATTTTTAAAGATGAATCTTTTCATAAACAGATGAATTTAAATGTTTCCTACACCTATTGTTGGCTGTTCTTCTGAGGTATATGTTGTCTTGTGTGACTCATTCCCACGGGGGTGTGGGAGGAGTGGTGGGTGCAGATAATGAGCAGATGGCTTTGGGAACACATGCATTGCCCACCGCTGTCCATCTGGGCAGTTCTACAGGTGAAGTGTAAAGCGTCAACTCACAGAAGGAAAAAAGTTTCTGACATCAAAGTGGTGAACAGGATGGCCGGACATGAGAGGAAAAACGCTGCGGTGTGACTTAAGGCCCCGGACATGAGGGGACGCATTCGTCTGTGGATCGGCCAAAGCAGCAGACCGACTCGGAGAGAAAGCGAGGACAAAGGGAGGAGCAGCTCACTGTGAGGGACAGTATGGATTCTGCAGGCTTTTAACCAGGATACAAAGACCTGGCAAGAAAAACATGCTGGAGACCAAAATAATACTTACATTAAACTGTATGAAAGATTTAACAAAGATGTTAACTTCCATAGGTTGACTGAAAGTTAGGGTGAGACAGGGTTTCCAGCATGGCGAGCGCCACAGATGGGACTCCAAAGCCGTCTGCAGTAACAGACTGGTGACCTCACTCAGGCGTCATCCATCAATATGCACAGTCTATTGTTATTTGCTGGATGATAAACTCCTTAAACGGATACTTCACCCGTTGAAACATGAATCTGTATTGACATTGGGTCATATATGTAGTAGAAATGTGAAATAAATATTTACAGACATATTTACCACAACGCATACAGCCATTTCTTCAACTGATTCTGAGATTTCTTCCAGAAGGAATCGAACATCTTGGAAATTCCTGGCAGAAAACAGACTCTATGTCTGTGTCCATAGGCAAACAGTGAGAGCACCGACACCACCAGTCTGCCCCAACTCGAGCCGGCCCGGGCTCCTCGTCCTCACCGCCGCTGACAGTCAGGCCTTATGTCTCGGCTTCAGCACCATCAATTTTTGCGTCACTAGAAGCTCCTTTTCAGAAGCTCCTTTTCAGACTCAGAAATACAAAGATTTCCCGTCTCAGGGGAAAATGAGGGCGGGATGCATGATCATTCAAAAATACTACCAGGTTTCTAATGATACAAAGCTTAATGCAAATGGGTGACGTATTCCTGAAGACTATTCTCATGTGCGTTATGTTGGATATCGTGTGCATCCATCCTGAGATCACATGATGGATTAATGTTGACTGCTTATCTCGTGACGTTGTCATCGGGAGGCATCAAACACGTGAATTATCATGTATTAAAAGTGTTTTAGTGTCGATTCTGATCAATCTGATGAGACCCACACCACAGAGCACTGCTGAATATTGTATAAATTTGTCATTTAACCCCTCTTTGTGTGTGAGTTTGCATGTTTTCTGTCATGACCCCTGGGTGTCCCCGTTCCCTCCCCCTCCCCCTTAGTACAAAAACATAGACCTTGGATTGAGTGTAAGTGGTGAGCTGCAAGCTGCAACCTGTCCCAAGTGTAAAAGCATCAGGTCTATGAACGGGTACAGCTAATGGATGGATGTAATCAAGCGACATCTTAAAGTCATGCCAGCGTTAAGTATGCATGCAGCATGTGAGATAAATCACATGACACACTGACAGCCAGCCAAATACTCCAGCAGAGCTTTTACACACGATGCAGCGATCGCTCACCGGATGAACGCACCGCCATCACACACTCAGTGGCTTAACTTTAAACTTTAACTCTATGCAACATTTATACTATCACAACTAGTTTGACTTTCCTTAATCAACTATTTATAAATGCATTCACTCTTATTGTTTGAGTACAGTTTAACTCCCCTAACAGACAGAGTGCACACTAATGTCACAGCAGAGACTCGAGCAGAAAAACAACAAGTAGGTGTAGAGGGAGTGAGACAGCCTGACAGAGAGAGAGACATGGCCTCTGACTCGTTCACACATATAGAAGAATACAGAGAGGGTTAATGACATGTCATACAGAAGAGAAGAACATACAGAGATACTGATTCATCTAATTATGTTTCAACATTTCAGACAGATGAGACGTCCCTCTCTCTTCCACCCTTAACCCATTAAGCTAACTATTCATACAGTACATTTCTGCACTTATGTCAATATTCCCCACCTTCCACTCTCTCGCTCTCTTCTTATTTTTGATGTAACCAGGTATTTAACCTATTGAGATCAAGCAGCAGCACACGTCATAATAAATATAACATGATTAAGAAACAGTTGACAAACAATACATTAGGAGCAGACGTTCTCTTCTGCTGATCCTTTAAAGTTTTCTCTCTCTTTGTCTCGCTGCAAAGTCAGTTGTTAAGAATTCACCACTCCGAGGAGCACAGCCTCTGTACATGTGGCGGGCGCCCAAACCACAGGGCCGCCAGTGCCCCGGACAACATCTATGTTAAATAATGTTCTGTGAGCGTAGCATCATATAAAGGATGGCTGCAAACATCAATGTACTTTTTTTTTTCTCTGTTGGACTCATTGGCTAAATTCCCTAATTTTGTTGTTTGTGTGTTGTGGTATTTACTCTAAATATTGCAGCATCTTCGTGATGAGCTGGTACAAAGTTAGGATCAGACATTCATGTCTTGCTCTTTGGTAATTTCATAATCCTCTGATTATCAGGAGTGTGCACTTTTAGTTTTCGAAGTGCTGATTCAAAACTGATCTAAGATGGTGACTAAACATTGGCATATTTACAGTTTCACTTTTTCTAACATAAGGATTTAGAATGATAGCACAGCCTCTCTTAAGTACATCCTCAGACCTCATGTCCATCTAGGGTTTTTCCCAGGCAAAAAAAAACACACTGTCTGTGCGCTCGGGAGCTCTTGTATGAAGAGAGCAATGAGAGGAAAAGAGCTGCTCATCCGCTGCAAGAGGACGTGGGAACAAGACGCGATCCGTAGACAGAAATATAAATGGGGAATTTCATGCATTTGGAAAAGAGCACCGGTTAACGTTAACAGCACCTTTTTGCAAAGTTGAAAGATTTTCAGTTTTCAGTGATTTTCGGCCGCACAAAAAAGGTGGAGAGCTCGAAAAAAAAAAAAAAAAAAAACTGGGAGCTGCACGGTTTCTCCCGGCGAAAACAATTGAAAAAAACTGAAAAAGCTCGGTGGACCCCAGGCCTGACAGTGAAACGTTATATCAAGATTTTGTGTTTTTTTTCTTTTACTTTGAATGTATGGTACTGGTTTATCAAACAAAAGAAAACACGTCAGTCCCTGACTTTTTTTAAACGTTTTTTTTTTTAAGTCTAGAAAAGGTTGAAATTCATGATTTGAGAAATAGAAATATAAAAAGATTCAAACTTAGTTTTCAAGGCTGGCATGTTTTTAAAGACTGAAAGAAAAGTGCGTGTAAAATAAATAAATCTACAGGGGAAAAAAGTAGAGACACATGTTACAATGTGTTGTTAACATGTGCAGGTTTGTGAAAGCTCAAAAACGGCAGCGATAATAACAGCAGCTTATATGATAAAGTGTTGCGACCTCTGGGGGGCCTATTTTCCCGACAGCCCACAGTGAGAGCTTTGTTCAGCCAAGATGTCTTTTGCGAGCCATGAACACGTTTCTGCGTTACCTGCAGCCATTTGCTATTTCAGCAAACCACCAAAGCAGGAAGTCAGGCACATCAGAGTGAATCCGAATACTGGCATGACCCGGCTGCTCCAGCAGGTCACTGGTGCCAGGAGTACTTAAGTGTGTGTTCTTTGTTTCTTTGAGGTTTCTTCCAGCTCTTTTTGCAGCCACTTGATGATGTTCACTCTGTGAAATTTAAATCTCAGATTGTTTTCTGTCTCTCGACTATTCCATCTAAAGTCAAAAAAAAAAAAAGAAGGTATTTTGTATAATTTGTTTTATATTTTGCAACAAAACTCTTAAAGTCATCTTGACCCCGGTGCAGCTGGTTACTGATTTCATTTTATATTGTATTGTCATATTGTAGCATAAGTTTATTTCATTTGGTGTCTTTGTTCTATCAAGCTTTGTACCGTCTGAGGTCCAAACTGCGCAATGTTTCATGACGGAGATGGTGAGTACTGAGAACCGACCAGTTGAGAACCACTGTTGACTGCATTGAGCTCATACAGGAGGAATGAATCTCCTTATTTCTACTGTTGATTAAAAGTTGTTTCACTGTTTCTTCCTTTTTGTATTAATTGCTTATTCTCTTGTTTCTTTTTTGTTGTATTCATCAATCCATTATCTTTCCCTGCTTTTTCCCGTTTGGTGTCGGAGGGGGTGGAGCTGATCTCGGCTGTCATTGGACGAGAGGCGGGGTTACACCCTGGACGGGTCGCCGGTCAATCACAGGGCTGATTATATAGAGACAGACAACCAGACACACTCACATTCACACCTATGGGAGGGAGCAGGAGTACCTGGAGAGAACATGCACACAGAGAAGTCCTGTCCGACAGGGATTCGAACCAGGATCCTCCTCTCTTTGAGGCAACAGCGCTAACCACTGCACCACCGTGCAGCCCTTTTTTGTCCTATATTCTATAATATTTCTATATTTCCTACTTCTATAATGTCTTTTACAGCAACTGTAACGACCCCTCCCCAAAAAAAAAAATATATATATATATATATATATATATATATATATATTATTATATATACCCCCTACAATTTCCTGTCTCTCTAGAGCTCTCTTATCAAATAAAATAGCCCAAACTATAACATTCAATACTAAAGCATAAGCCATGGTAATAGTTGTGAACATTGATGTTCAAGGTGTGTGAATAGATTGACAACAATCAACCTAACAAAAGCTGCCAGTATGTAACACAAGCGTTTTAGCAGCAAAGTGTTTTTCTCCAGTCTACAGCCATGAAACATTATCTGGTCATGATGAATACGCAACATTACAACCTCTGCAGGCACAGACAACCTATCCTGACATCTGAAGTTTTGAATGCTGCATTCCTGTGCTCAGCATAGTTCACCAAAAGAACTCGGAAAATGCTTTTTGCTTTTGTAAATGTCGCTTAAACATACTCTAGATTCATAGTTCTACTTAGCAAGGTGTTTGGATGACTGCAATATAATATTCTCAATTTGATCAACTGTTAGTGCGGGACCAGATAAATCCAACAAGAAAAAAGAAACCAGTCATCAGGTCGTGCAGATATGGTCATCTTTAGAGGGAGGGTGGGGGGGTTTACATAGTTTAAATGTGTCTCCACCTTTTTTTCTAAAGACGGCTACATGGTGTTAACATAACTTTACCATACATCAACATATTGATTGGTTTTGACGACATGTGATGAAAAATAACAAATTCAGAGCATGATTCGTTTTCTCAGTTTGGTATAAATTATTCAAACCTCTGATGCATTTCCCCGCACATTAACGGTTTGATGTCAGTGCAGTAATGTAATCTACACTGCAGCTGATTTGTACCGTCACCAGCACTCACAGCTGCCTCTGCAAAACATAAAGGCCTTCTGCTATGATGGCTTTTAATTGCCATGTCCGTCTGAATATGGCACATCCACCTGACACCAATTATTGGCAAATATAGGGTCCATTAGAAAGACAGCAGGACAGTGAATATAAAGCCAAACACACCTGCCAACAGTCTTTATCATCATAAGGATAAAAAAATAAATCCACCCCAGAGCACATGAATGCTTCTTTTATTTGACTAAATACATAAAATTATAACTCCAGCTCAAGGGAGAAGACTGAAATGTTTTCAACTATTCTTTTTCAAGGGTGGCTGAAGATTTCCTGTAGGGGTTTAGGTTTGAAGTGTCTCTGTTTAACTCCTTGCATTTAATCCTCCTGTGAGGTCAAGTGCTTCTCATTAGTATTAAACCACATATTCGACTGATTTATCCATACTGAAAGATAAAGGTATGCCCTTGAAGACATTAAAAAAAAAAGGTGGTGGCTGCTCTGTCGTCTCATGTAAGGAGAATCCAATGTCGCCTGATTTATGTTTCAGTCGTTTATTTTTTAATTTATTCACCATTTTCAATATCCCAGCATTTTTTACTAAAACATTCCTTTCATATGGATTCACACAGTTAGAGTTACCATGACATGAGACGCTTGTTGTCTCATTGGACACAAAAGTATTGTATGCCACTGAGTGGACAAAGACCGTATAAAACATGGATGTCGTCTCAGTGACATCAGCCAATGGTTACTGAAGCGGGCATGTGAAGCCCATCAGTGGCAGTCGCCATATTGGAAATGCTGTCTTAACCATCGGGGCAGCAGGAGCTCAGTCTGTAAGGACTTGTGTTGTGAACTGGAGGGTTGCTGGTTGAAGTCCCGGCACGGACCAAAGTCTGGAAGGTGGTCTGGTAGCTGGAGAAGTGCAAGGTCAGTTTCAGAGTACTGCTGAGGTGACCTTCAGGAAACCCCCAACAGCCCCCAACATCATATGTGAACCAGAATTTCCCCACGGGATATACAAAGTATTTTAAAAAAAAAGATCCTCCTGACAAACAGCTACAACAGGCCCACCTGTCAGTCAGATCAGCAACTCCCCTTATTATGAATAACTCTGATTCTAAATAAAATCAAAATGGATGAGTTGTAAAAGAAATCAACCCACTGTAAACTGTGTGCTGATCAACAAATTAGCTATTCAGACCAAACTCTGATCTGCTCCAGCTCCCCACAACCCCCATTAAGATACTCAGTAAAGAGAATGGACGAATGAAAGAGAATTTTCATCATGTTTGTGATGGATAATAAATAAGTGTTGATAGTCCTGTAGCTGTGATTGATCAAAACACTGCAATGCTTACATGTTTGAACTTACACTTTCCTTCTTCAGAGTGAAGATTTAAAAGTGGTTAGCAATATGAGTAAAAATGATGACTACAAATCTGAAGCTGAAAAAGCATGAAGGTTTCCAACAACACCGACACAGTAACGTGACTGCAGCTGGAAGATGACCAGATTTTAAAAAACGACTCCCCAAAAACCCCAAATCCCCATTAAAACATGCAATGTAACCCCAAACTAAGCTGAAAAGCATCCCCATGTTTTGTGCATAAATATTGACAGGCGGCTCAGATTGTGCTGGATGTTGCAGCTCCTCCAGAGCCCAAAACCATATCACCGACATCATAGCTGTCACTGCTGATCAACACACTCCATTGTGTTTGTTTTAACCCTAATTTTCGATAGAGTTCATGCATTAAATTAATCTCCTCTGACAGTGTCTAACAGCTTTTTAGACATCTTTCTCAAGCATGGAGTCTGCTAATTGTTTTTTTTAACCTTCTGACAGACTATCCAATGATGGAAACAACTTCCTGTGATGACTGGCGAGGTACGCAGAGGTGTGAAAGACAGGGTTTGGACCTCCCTTGCTTCCTTTTTCACAAAATTCTCTCTCTGTCACGTATGTGAAGTAGAATGGTGCAACATCATGAATACTCGTGTTTTCTATCCCCATTTGTATGATTCAGTGTCTATAGAATAGCCATGCATTGAGGATAGACCATCCTCCACAACTTAAGTGTTCCCTATTCCAAACATTTGAAATGTATGCTTTAATGTCCATCTCTATAGGCTCCCATTCATATTCTATGTAGAGCAGTGAGCAGCTCAGCAGAGAGACAGATCCATCCAAACATTCCTGCTCATCCTGTACCGGGTCATGTGGCTCTGGGTTTAAGTACACTCTGGGCAGGCTGCAAGTCCATCGCAGAACCAACACATACAACTTTAACTTTCACTTCAAGGGGCAACTGTGAGTTTCCAAGTGACCTGACCTGCATGTCTGAGCACCTAGACAAAACTTGAACTCACACAGGCACCGAGAGAACATTCAAACCACACAGAAAACAGACATGGCGACCCTCATAGATCTGACCACTTCTGAGAAGCAGTGCCAGAAAATGAGTCCTTCTGCTGAAAAACACTGTTGTGTTGATTTATGAGAGCATGACGATAATCAATGAACAAGCCGAGAGCCTTTCATACCAGAATGTTACATACTCGGTACAGTTCTGTAATAAAGTCAAAGGATGTACAACTCCAGACGTGAATTAATCTGTCACATGAAAAATTCCAGGACAGCCTGCCCTCTCAAAGTTTTTATTCACACTTAGCCTAAGGTTCTGGAGTGGGGTCTCAGGAGGCAGTTTATGACATATCCACATTATCAACAATCAAGAAGACACTGGAAGACAAGAATATGAAGCTCCTTGAGAATTGCACCAGTCGCTGACAGTCGCGTCATTTGTGACTCACTGGTCGCGCAACATAAACGACACCACGTCTTTCAGCTCACCTGCTGGGAATTTTCAAAATTTTACTTGGTGTCTTGTGGAAAATAGTCCAGGTCAAGTCAGCGGGAAATTTTGGCCTTTATGAGATTATATAAAATTGGCAGGCTGATTGGCCTCGCGTTGGTATTACTGCGGGCGTTGTGTTGAAGAGGGAGCTGAACCTGAAGCCAAACGTCCTGAATTACCGGTCGATTGTTGTTCCATCTCTCACCTACGGTCGTGAGTCGTGGCCGAAAGAATAAGATCCCGTCTACAAGCGGCCAAAATGAGCTTTCTCCAGAGGGTGGCTTGGCTCAGCCTTAGAGATAGGGTGAGGAGCTCGGACATTTGGAGGGAACTCGGAGTAGAGCCGCTTCTCCTTTGCATCAAAAGGAGTGAGTTGAGTTGGTTAAGACTTTTTTCTGGACACGCCCAACTGGGAAAGGTACCCAGGGTAGACCCAGGGTTCATTGGAGGGATTATATATTCCGTCTGGCCTGGGAATGCCTCGGAATACCCCAGGAGGAGCTGGAAAAATGTACCAGGGAGAGGGAAGTCTGGGTTGTCTTACTTCGCCTGCTGCCAACGAAACCCCACCGCGGTAAAGCAGATAAAAATGGATATGGAAAATGGATGTTTTCAGGAGTTTTTTTGTATGTCCGATGTGAATACAGCATCAGACGTTAATAATGCATTGAGTATGACATTGTCAGAGAAGAAATTTCTGCAACGTCATGGTGGACCAAAGACAAAATCAATCACAATTCTGAATATTGCATGTTATAGCGCACGTAATACACATCTCCCAGAACATGCAATGGACTGTAAAGACTGCTGCTATCGCCCCAATATGAATATAAAGTGAGCTGTCATCATGATTTCTAAAAATGGTGGGCGGGAAAACAAGAAACTTTATGGAAGCGAGGAGTTTATGCTAATTCAAGCAAAAAACAGGACTCATGCTTCGAGAATAATTTCAATATAAAAAACAAACCTGCAACATCTACAATAAGGATTTCTCATCTCATGTGTTGATGTCATTTCTTACTTGGTTTTGTTTACAGCAACAGGATGGTGTAGGCTGGACCTTCTTCTCAGGCTGTGCAGTTGGGAACCAGTTTTCACACCAAACAAACTTAGAAAAAAAAACTCTTCATGAGTGAACAGATGGTGGATCAGCCAGTCTAAGAAAAAAAAGTTTGACAGTGTGATCTTAACGTCTATTAAAGCAGATGGAAATCTGACAAAGACAGACGCATCATCATCCCCGTCCAGACAGCTCTCATTAGGAAGGAGTTGAGAATAATACAGAAGCAGATAAAAGGGTTCAGAGAGACTCCCGCCCTCAGGCCTCCCTCACACCAGCTGCTTAAGGAAGACATTTAGATGCAGTTGTTGAAGGTGATGTTGCAAATGTTCATGTGATTTAGATGTTTGCAGATAGTTTTTCATTCTTATTATCATAGAACACAAATCAAAACATTTGTTGTATGATTATTACTGTGCATGTGAATATGTTTCTTAACTTTTTATACTTTGGAGTGTGGTCCTGGATATTATTTTGCACAACACACATGTATGATGGTGTTTTTCCTTTACGTATTTTGCTCTTTACATGTTTTCTGAGTCCTATAACTGTAGAGTTGTGGTAAAATCTGTGGTAAAAAGTAATAATCCATGTTCAGCCAGCCCTAAATGCATTCATTAGGTGTTGCTACTTTAAAAAAAAAAAAATTAAATACAAAGGTTGATTACATGTTTTATTTGTTGTTGTGTCTTCAACTCAACTTCAACTTGATTTGTCCCACAAGGGGGATGGTGGTTTTGCAGCAAGGCAGAACAAGACAGACAAAAGACAAAAGTACATCCAAAAAGCCAACACGGCAAAATGCAAGAGGCATTGAATACAGCAGCCATCGAGATCCTTGACTGAGGCCCTTAGCAGCTTTCATTAAAATAAAGTGCAGAGTCAACATGAAATATAAACAGGTCACTGTTAAATATACATCACTGGTAATAAAATGTAAAAGTGCACATTCCAACACAGTCAAATACAGACGGACAGAATGTACATAAGTGAGAACTGCCCACAGTGTTTCCAACAGGAAGTGACCAAAGAGACACAAACTGAAACACAACAGCATCATCAGTGTCACTGAGCAGCATAACCAACCTGGTGAACTAAAGTCATTTTACCACATCTCCTCAAAGATAGCAGATCATATATTTTTACTCTATAGACCGTAAGAGCCGCGGTCCGTCTTTAGCGCATTACAGCAGAGCCACTACGCTTCAGATATGCTGCCAGTCTATTTTCGTCAGAGCACGCTGGAATCATGCGTTAAGCTGAAAAGAACAGAAAGACTCTAACAGGAAGTCAGACAAGGAAAGGTGCGGAGCTTCCGGTCAATTTCAAAAGAAAACACAATATACAAACTCACAATCGTATTTTCCATCACTTTATCAACATCACATCAAAACAGGCACAAACGAACAACAAATCATCCTCAGCTAAACAAGGCAACATGTTGCTTGCACGTTTTTCTCTTCATTCCCACGTGATCTTGTAGTTCTCCTGTGATGTGTGTACATGGCTGTGTTCACGCCGCAGAAAAAGACCCAGTGGGGAAGGGTGCGTGCCGTCCGACGGAGACAAACTGGAGTATGTGGAAATTGGGCAGGCAGCACTGAGGCCTATTCTTCTAAATTACACCAACATTAGACTTTTTGACCCCAGTTTGCTGCAAAGAATAACCTAAGTGAGAAGTGGGTGATTTCAGTAGAAAAAAGGATTGGATATGTCCAACTCTTTGAGGTGCTTGGAGCCACTTAGGCTTGTGGAAACATGTTAAACTGTAAATTAAATTCAAAATAGGTTGAATCAGGGCATTTGTGAAGTGCAAAACAGTGCATTCATCACCAAATCAAAGGAAACTATTTTCTCTTGAAGGCCAGAGAAATACCTGTAGCTACTTTGGTGTAAGACTTTGAACGACAGACGTTTGAATTTTTTCCCCCAGTAATTCTTAAGAATACTTGACTCTCTGTTGGAGAAACCATTATACCCAGAAGCAGCCATGAAGGCTTCAGCCAGCGATTTGACTTCAGCTCATGAAGAGCGATTTTCGTTTGGACATAAAGGAGGTGATTTTAAGTACACTTTTAAGGTGTATCCCAGTTTATACATAATGACGAGAAGGATTTCAACCTTTTTTTTTTATATGTTCCTTTCACAACCGCCTGCTAAGTGGTGGAAAAGTCTGTTTGCATTGACAAGCAGCTAGTAAAAGCCCCCCGTCATCACAGATCCATTTGACATGATGGTTCTCTGAATATAGAAATTAGCTGCCATTGCAGTTGCCAAAGTTTCTGGACTGAGTGGTAGGATAACAATTCCCCAGTGGCAGATGTAAAACTTTTCCATTTCATTAAGACTCAAACAGATAATACAGCCATTACTCAACAATGGATTGAAATACAAGGCATTTACTGTCTAATGGGTACTCTTTAGACTTCAGCAGACTGCTTTCTGACACAAAATCTTTTTTCTTAAACAATGCGCGCCCTTGGCGAAAATTCCATGAGAACATCAACGTGGGCTGTTGTATTTTCAAAAGGAGACCTTTATTCTGACTAAACGGCTGAATCAAATGTGTAGCACACCATCAATCAGAGAGGAAAAGTTAACCTATGAAGTCCCATACAGGCTACTGCTAAAGTCAAAGGTGTACATTTGGAAAGCCTGTACCAAAGGTGTTGATCATCTCACCAGTAGCCTAAAACATTTCTTACTTCCTTACGGTATTCAAGTTTTTTTTTGTTGTTGTTCTGTATCTCATGATTTAACTAAGAGCTCTAAACAGTAGTGAAATGTGTCATGTGGAAAGGAGACCAAGCTCTACCATTAACATCTCAGTGTTTGAGTGACACGGCCCTGGATAATAAGAATTCAGTGAATGATAACTGAAGCAATCCTGAAAATCTAGATGATTACAGACAGGCTGCCCCTGAAATACAACTCAGTAAGTAAATAATAAAAAAAAGAAAATGCATGGCGCAGAAGTGGCTGGGGAAGCAACAGATTCAAACAATATGACAATTTTTGCCCTTAAAAATGCCAGGTGTAGTCGTAAATATACAATCAAGAAAATAGCAAAGAATTACATACTGGCAAACACTAAGCTGGAGTGGCGTCACCCATTGGTTTCTGAAGGGCTATTTTGGAAGTCTATCCATGGCAATGCCATATGGAAAATGTTGACTATCAAACTTTTGACCAAACGACAGGCAAAGAGGTGGAGCTGAGGTGGGCCTTAAGCCTCCTGACAAAACGCAACAAAAAGGCCACTTGCAGTCCGATCTGTCACACTCTTTTCCAATTTCCACATACTCATAATGTTGCTCCTGGAGGTCATCCAAATATTTTAAAATTGTAATAATTTCACCTGCATCCTACAGAACACCCTGACTTGTTTGTGCATGGACTTCTGTGGGAACAGTCAGAAAAACCATTATGGTGATTGATGTTTTGTGTAACCTTTGAGCCTCACACGGTAAGCACACACCAAACTTTTGAAACGGTGCCACTCTAGATCAAGCTAACATGTCACATCTCCTACAATTGTAGTGCAAAACACCAGAGACCCTTCAGGGCTGCGTGTTCAGCCCTCACTTGTTCAGCCCTGTCATGCAGTATATATTTGACTGCAAAGATCATTGATTTCAGGAAAATAGGACTTGCAGACACACACCCCACCCCGTCTACATCAATCGAGCCCAGGTGGTGTAGGTGAACAGTTTTTGTTTCCTGGGAGTCAACATCACAAAAAGTCGGTGCCAAATTTATCTGCCAAGTTCTTGTTATCTTTTACACAGGAGCAAACTCAAGCATCCAGACTGGAAACATTACAAACTGGAATGGGATGTTCACGGCCCAGGACAGGTGGGCCCTGCAGCAGGTGATTAAAAGCACACAGCACATCACTGGTATCCCATCTTCTGAGCATCAATAAGCCCAATGGATTCTGGGAGACACAGAATCACAGCAGTATGTACACTGTGCTGCCATCTGGTAAACAATACAGAAGTATCTTCTGCCTCACAATGGGAACATGTATCTGTATACATATTTCTTATATGACTTCTCTGTTCGAGTTTTGGAAATTGGCTGCAACTTACTTTTCACTGTGCAGCCCTGAAATTAAAAAATACATGAAACATTGAGGTATGGAACATTGCTGCTCAGAGTGAGTTTGATTTTAATGAGAAAGTTTAAGAGCTCAATTTTGTTTCTGATGTATGAACAGCAACATATATGTATTTAATCATTGTCATTATGCAGAAAGACCTGTTAGGGATATTATACACATTATTACTGTTGGTGGATTAATATGGTAGAGGCCTTTATAGCTGTTCAAAAGTGATAGAATAATCTCATTATAAAACACTAATTACGTTACAACAGATAAATCAGAACACATAGTAACATTACTTAGCTTAAGGTGTCAACAATTTTGCCATGTTTCAACTTATGTTACTGGTGTCCTTAGATCTGTAAAAGTACAGACGATGCCTCCTACTGTCCTAGGCAAGGAAGTGTCAAACTTTAGTATTTAAAGAGCGATGCAGAGCTGGTTAAAGCTTTCTGTGTTCTAACCTCTCTCCATTTTTCAAAAGCATCTCCAATATTGATCCTAGTTTGAGCACGTTTCTGCTCGTGGAGCTTATTAGAAACATGCAGAGGCTTTTTAGGTCGGGTACAATCACTTCTATCTGAACCACTTCTCTTGCCCGCTTCCATCGCTGCAACACCTGTTGACCTGATAACTGCTCTCATATCTGGCAAACCGAGGGGCGTCCAAAACAGCAGTTTGCAATGGAAGCCTTAAAACCGTCTACCTTCTCTGGTCCAAACAAATCCAGATCATTCAGGAGCAGAATCTAAAGTTAGAAGGAGGACATACTGGCTGCTGCTTTGTTGTCAGAGAAGCCAGAACTTCAACATAGCATGTTTCCTTCATGTCTGATCAGATAGTAAGCTCACTTTATCATTTAGTTCAGTAGATATCTTACATATTAGTCCTTTAAATACACATACTGTTCATAAAACCATATTTTCTGGCTCTAAAAAAGATCAGGGTCATTCTACACAGATGAAAAGTTTTACATTTAACTATTTACAACATTCCCCTGATGTTTGGCTTTACAATGTTTGAATGCATTCTAAGCTGGAAAAGAGGAATACCATGCTGAGATTGTTAAAGGTGCTTTGTTTTGTAAATATGTAATCAGTGGTTTTGAGCACTGCAGAGTCTCCAACATCAATGACATGTTTGAGTAGAAGCCGTTGTGATAATGATGATAGCAGCAACTGATGATGACACAGAGGATATGAGCATGGCGGTGACGCTGATGGTCACACTGAGGGCCCAAAATAAGCCTGTGGTAAAAATGCTAATGCTGCTTGCTTTCCCTCTGAAGTACATTAACACATTAACAACGGCTATCATCTTACAACTCGTCAAATGAACAGTAATTACACCTGTTCGGCTTCTTGCATTAAACATTTTGCCGGCACTCTAAATGTACCGATGCAATTAAGTGCTGACAAAATAGCAGGTCACTCCGGGCTGCTTTTGAAGGGTCCTCGTTCTGCCTCTCGGCTAAACAGCAACGTGAATGAAATGAATAATACAGAGAAAGCTGCACTCAGATCCTGAGGGGTGAGCGGCCCTGATGGAAAAAAAAAATACTGCCAGATGTGTGGCAATACCAGCCAACACAAACACAACATAGAGGGATGGAAGTGAGATGCAGAGGAGGGCAGTGCTAATCAAACAGCTGTTTACTGGATACTGCTGTTCTTTGGGAGAAGGAGGTGGGAGGGGGCAGGAGGGAGGGAGTAGTCCACCAAGGCTGAAGAAGAAAAGTACGCTCTAAAAAAGTTCATTGGAATTCAAAACAAGCTGTACTGTTATTCAAAAGTTTGGGACCAGTATTAAATCACAAGTCGCCTCCACACTAGGATCGGAGTTTTGATTTCACCTCCTGACTGAGCCCCCCTACCAAGATTACAAAATCCTAAATTGGACCACATCAGATGTTATCCAAGTTATTGCCAACACAAACAACACACAGCTCTTTCAATCAGCATGTGAGAAGACAAAAGTGAAGCGACTGACATTTCTAAATGTCACATATCTCAAGACT
Source organism: Labrus bergylta (assembly GCF_963930695.1). Classification (NCBI taxonomy): domain Eukaryota; kingdom Metazoa; phylum Chordata; class Actinopteri; order Labriformes; family Labridae; genus Labrus; species Labrus bergylta. The sequence continues at coordinate 29,423,810 of NC_089199.1, forward strand.
CATACAGGGCTCAGATGTTTGTAAAGAAATATTTTATAGGACACGGTGATTATTAACGCTTCTCGGACAGATGGATGTATGAATGGATGGAAGGATGGACGAAAGGACGGATGGGTGGACGGACGGATGGATGGACGAATGCACAAATGGGTGGATGAACATATGGATGAAAGTATGGATGGACAGATAGGTGGACGGATGGGTGGATGTATGGATGGACATATGGATGGACGTATGGATGGATGGCTGGATGGATGGCTGGATGGATGGATGGATGGATGGATGGATGGATGGATGGATGGATACTCCAGAGGAAACTGGGGGGTGATGGGGGTGAGAGCAGCTGTGTTCTACACTCCATAATCTCTGCTGCTGTCTTCTGACCATTAACCTCCATATTGGGTCAAAAATGCACAAGGTCCCCAGATGGTCAGCCTCCCACCTGTAGGTGAACTCACCTCCATCCGAGTAGAGTCCAACGAGGGCCATGTCGTCCGTGAGCCTCATGAGACGTAAAACTGACGACTGGAGGTGCAGTCATCCAGATACATCTTCGACAATATCAGGAGAGTGACACTTTACATATGGATCGACCTCCATATAACCTCCAGCTGCTGCACAGAGTCCAGCAGATCAGACTGAGTGCAACTAATCCACAGCTGTATGAATCCATTTTGAAAAAAGACAAAAATAAGCAAAGTTTTCGAGTCTCTTGTTTTCTCTCATTCATCTCATCTTGTTCGTTGCCATGACTTAACAAAATAAACAACCTGACATTGATTGTATTCCATTTCTTGTAGCATGGACCAATTTGGAATTTAGAACTTGTTGGCACTGCCTTGCCTCAGGGATGTACTGAGTGTTTTGTTTCTGTGTGATGAGAGTGTGTTTTTTTTATTTTTTTTATAATCTGCTGACGCTACCTTGCATTTTCCCAAAGCATATATTACCATACAAATCACAGCACCAAACACCATGGGCTGCAGAAGAAAATTATGGTACAAGATATGTTGAATAGATAAAAGACACGAGATGCCATTTATGTAGACAAAAGAAAAGTGATATTACAATGAAGTCTGATCAACCTGCCCAATCTGATGTAGGTCTTTAAGGTGTGATACGAAGCATTTCATTCTTTTTTTGTGGCATTTGAGCAAGTGTGTGGGCCTATCGTCTTAATTTATTCTGCTGACTTTACACTGCCCTGCACCTACATGAATCTACCTCCTTTTGTATCTGCTGCATTCTAAACATCAATATATCAGATATGATATGGAGCATTATTTGTCAGGAGTCAATCTCAGCTCTGTGTCTGTGTAGGTACTTTCTTCAGGTAGGTACTTCTTCTCCACTCTTAGAGGGAAGAGAGACAGCCATGCCTGGCCCGGTCTCTCCATAATCCATTGCAAAAATTTTATTTTTAAAAGAATGCGTCAATTTCTAGCTCAAACTGTTACTCATGGGAGCTGAACCCTTAGGGGGGACCATTTATTCAAATGAAACAAGGTAAGAAGAAAGGCACCCTAACAAAGACTGACAATATTGTGTTTGACAATAATTTTCCTCAGCGGTAGAACGTGGAGCTCTAAAAATATTCCTTGACGTGTGGAAATACGACTTTCCTACCCGAGCAGCTGCAGCAAATCTTCAATTGTGCAACTAAAATGAACTATTCAGATAATTTCAGTAGGACTGCTCCGGAGATTCTGCTGACCTGGCTGTTCACCTATGCTCCCCATAGCAGGAGACTATCCCTGTCAGACATGAGGAGGGGCGGGGCTCTCCTGAGGTAAGACGTGACTTATAAAACAAAAGAAAGTTTTGCTACTACGGTCTCATTTCCTTAGAAGCGGTGGCGACTGTGTAAAATGTGAATTAACAAAGTGGTGATTTGCAAACCTTGAAACCCCAAATTTATTAAAATAGCACAAATGAATAGATACAGATTATAAACCCATAATGGATTTGGTTTGAAAAAAAAGTCATGTTAACCACTCGTTGAATCCCTTTTTCTATTAACTACACTTTGTTAGCGTTTGCGGAAATGAGGGGGCCAAATTATGTAGCTTTGAATGTGGAATTTTTACCATTTACCAATCAGGACTACAATAGAGCCAGTTCTTCACCTCTCACTCTTTTACAATAGAGCCATCCTGTTGTGATACCTCCAGCGTTTGGTTTGGCAACGTCTTGCTGAATAAAGCAAGGCCAGCCCGGAAAATGAAGCTGTCAATTTTGCAGCATACTCCAAAACCTGTTTTTATGGGGTGCAGCCTTAATGGTGCCTTCACAAATGTGCAGGTGACCAATGCCATGTGCACTAATGCACCCCCATTCCATCCCAGATGCTGGCTTTTGAACCGAGTGCTGATAACAAGCCAGATGGTCCCTTTTCTCTTTTTGCCCATGAAGTGATGTCCACTTGAGAAATCCTGCAGGCTCGTCATGTTACTAACCAGTAATCAACCTTATTAACTCGGATGTGTTTTCATTCATTTTTGAAGCATTTCACAACTTCAACATTTGACGTTTTTAATCCAAAATGGGGTTGCAATGTTTTTCAAATCCCAATCTTTTAGTAAAAGGGGTTGCATTTGGTAAATGGACTTGAGCTTGTATAACGCTTTTTTAGTCAAAGCGCTTCTACGCTGCAGGTCACACCGCTATGTCAAGTGACCATCAGAAGTAACTAATCCCATTTATACACCGCAGACGAAGCAGCAGGAGCAATTCAGGTTAAGTGTCTTGCCCAAGGACACATTGGACATGTTGCTGCAGGAGCCTGGGGATCGAACCCCCCAACCTACCGGTTGATCTCTCTCTCTCTCTCTCTCTCTCTCTCTCTCTCTCTCTCTCTCTCTCTCTCTCTCTCTCTCTCTCTCATCTCTCTCCTCTCTCTCTCTCCTCGTCTCTCTCTCTCCTCTCTCTCTCTCTCATCTCTCTCTCTCTCTCTCGTCTCTCTCTCTCTCTCTCCTCTCTCTCTCTCTCTCTCCCTCTCCCTCTCCCTCTCCAACATTGTTTAACATCAACATACAATATAACTTTGTAGTTTTTCTGTTCTTAATATGATGTGTGTCTATTGATGTCTTATTTTGCTGTCTTTATTTGTCTTATTATCATTTTTATTTATTTTACTGTATTTTGGAGTCGTTGTCCTGACCTTGTTTTTGTGCCTCATTTGTATATCACCAGTTTGTCACTTTATTGCACCTAATAAAAAAAAAATATATATATATATTTTATTCATTTTTCATATAACAAACACAAAACAAGACAGCACAAACGTATCCAAAATGTGTATTGTTTTTTTCTCCAAATTACATAAGAAAAAAAATATATATATACAAATTTAAAAAACAATACATGTGTCATAATAACATATATCATATCAGATACAATCGTATCTACCTAAATTACATGTCAAAGGGAAAAACATGACTATGATATATTTTTGAAGATAAGCCTGCAATAAGCCAACCAAATCAGTGGGAAGATAATCTATGAAGGGTTGCCAAATATTATAAAACAGGTTGTCATTGCCTTTTAATTTAGCACTCAGGTGTTCCATAGGAAAAACTTCTGTAATCACCACACAAACGTTCCAACCATAGAGACAGTTCCAGCATGTGTTGAGAAAAGGAATATTATCAGGAAAAAGAGCAGAGTAGATACATTTGTGAGGCCAAGTTGTGTATGAAACTGTGCCAGAATCCTGAATGTTGTGATTACCGAGAGGTTGGATGAATATCCATGATGCATGTCCTCTGAAGTATTTACTGAGCAGAGATGCAGGAGAAAAAACAACCTTTTACGTGCTGTAACCAAGATACAGGGCTTTGTAAAACAGCGCTGACACAAGGTGCACATTCAGCCAAATGAGAGTCATTCATACAGTCTGCACGGCGCACAGACACAGCTGTAACCACGGAAACCATTCAGTGCCATAGGTGTGTTTACGTATTTTGCAAGCAAACAGGCCAAATCATTTTAAATAGATTGACGCAATTACAGCAAACTGGCATGAACAGGGCAGAGTGCAAATAGGCTTCCTAACATGACTGTTAGAGATAATCATTTGCATCTTCCTCCAATTTCACTCACTAAGGGGTTTAGTGGCACAGGATTGAGGTCCTGCAGTTGACGTCACAGCGACTAATAGCTACAACAGTCTATTCTCTGACTCACTGCTAAAAAAGCAACTTTTGTAAGATTATTATTAAAAAAAAAAAAAAAAAAAACACTTTGTATGATATATTTCAGACCCTGTCATACATCCTGCACATAAGGGTTTTGTTATGCAGTAGATGTGTCATACCTATTTTCCATGTTATTTTCAAGCCAAGTGCCCACTTTGTGTAAATGTGAAATGAAGTTGTGCAACTTCTTTTAAAAATGAGTTGTGGTACCACATTTTTCAGCATCTGGCAGCATTTTTTTGATTATCTTTCCCGACTGGACAGAGTTCCCGGACAATAACTGATTTTACTGCTCACCGCTTCCCCTCTTTTTAAACGTTTGTCTTAAGAAATATTCTGCTAGTGGTGCAACGTAGCATAATGTCCTGCAATGTAAGCTCTGTTTTGTTTTTTGTTTGTTATTCTGTCTGACTTCATTCTTTATATTCTGTAAAACTTTCTGAAAATCTTGTGGTCAGGAACACAGGTGTCTGATTCCTTTCCTCAGGGCCCAGAGAGCGACTCAAACCTGGTCTGAAGTCTGTGACGCAGTATGTTCTGACTACTCAAAGTGCTTTTACAGTACAGCTAACACCTTCCCATTCACACACTGATGGCAGAGGCTGCTTTGTAAAATGTTCATCAGTATTACCTAATCACATTTATACGTCACAGGCGAAGCAGCGGGAGCATCTCGGGGTTAAGTGTCTTGCCAAGGGACACATCGGACATGTCGCTGCAGGAGCTGGGAACGTATTTCCACTCAGCTTGTTCCCCACACACACACACACACACAACACAGCTTTTAATGGGACAAAGAGAAGGGAGACAGCATGGTTTTGTCTGCCCCATATCCTATCATATTGATATTCATTTTCTGAATGAGGCAGATCTGATGAAGGCAGAAGTCTCACATACCACACTATATGTCTTACATGCTTGCTTTACCCAAGAGAGACTGCTTCCTTATCCTCGCACAAATTTAAAACATGCTGTGTATTTAAGAAACGTGCCAGCCTGAAGGCCTGACACTCAGGTGAGTTTTGGGCTTAATCAAGCCACTTAATCCATCCCCTTTGAACCCTGTGCCTTACGTCGCGCCCAGATTGTGCACCGCTTAACTAACAAAAGGTAGTCAGAGTCGCCCCGATACACTTAGCACCACACGCTTTAGACTGAGCGTGTTCCAAAAGAGCCCATAGTGTAAAAACATCTCAAACAAAAGAGCTAACAGACCCTGAAATAATGTCATCCTAATCCTTTTTTTCCTGGCAGATATTGGCCAAATAAAAGCCAGTCCATTCAGATGCTTTGTTTATTGCAAACCAGCGTGCTCCCGGTGCGCCAGCTGTCACTGAACTCTGTTATAACTGAAAGGGAGTATACCATGGAGGGGGCACAAACAAACAGGAGCCAACAGCTTGAATTAATCATATCCACCCTGACAGAGAGTCAAGCCCTTCCAGGCTAAATAGTCACTTTGTGGATCTTTTACTAACATTTCTCAGGTGGACCAAATGTTTAAAGTGCTGCTGGCTGAAAGCTGCATCTGAACGTCGGTGTTTTATTCATGCTGGAGATAAAGAGACGCTGTTTAAAGCTTCCTGACACACAACACATCCCCACTGAGCCACAGAGTATCAGAAAACACTCTTTAAAATATTGAATGTCCAGTTTTTTTTACGTTGCATTTAATAAACATACATCCAATTAACTGGAAGATGTTTAGCATTACAGCGTACATTAATAATGTAGAACTGGTATCATGACTTTATGATATACAGTACGTCAGTGTTTCTCAAAGTGGGGGTCCAAACGCCCAGGGGGGGGGTCTCCCGGGGGCGCTTGGCACTTTGCAGAAACTTGGAGGGATGACATGGGGAAATGGAACTAATATGAATCAACTAATGACATTTGTTGTGAAAATAACATGAACCCAATAATCAGGATGTAGGTCAGAAATGAATGCCTTCATCGTTTTAATCGTGTTGATGGCGCTATTTTGTCCCTTTAGGTGCACAGTATGTAAACCCCCGCAAAGTCTCCCAGTAGTCATAGTGATGGAAAAGAACGACCCTGCTGGGCCTTTGGGAGTTTATTAATAAGTGAAATCAGCCAGACAGCTCAGCTGATGAGTCATAAGTTATATTCACATTGTGACATCCAACATTTACATTTGTTACCGTGCTCTTGAACGGTTTGCACTTTGTTTTCCATATGTTACGAGTTTCTTTGTACATGGTTAAATAAATGTTGTACTCTCCTGGAAGTTCCTTTTTGGCTTCCAAAATAAAAGCAGGTTGGTCTTTAAACAAGAAGTAAAATAATGGAATTTGAAACATGTTAAAAAATTCAATTAATTGAAATTTAGCAATTAAAAAAACATCAATGGCCATACAGTGCACAAATATATATATATATATATATATATACACACACACACAAACACACACACACACACACACACACACACACACACACACACACACACACACACACACACATATATACATATATAGTCAACACAAATCCAATGAAAAGACCAAAACAAACCATCAGTGTGTAATACAGACGAGAGTGTAAAAAGTGTGGTGGGTCAAAAGCCTGCGATGCATTATAACTTTGTGCCATGGAGCTGAATGGTCAATAAAACCCCACATGCTGTAAACTCAAGCCAACAAACCTGAGTTCTTCTGCTGGAAATACTCATGAGAGACCAAAGTTTGTACAGTTTTCATTCACTGCTCAGAATATAGCCAAACAATTGCCCATCATCCATTTCCTTCCGTTTGGAAAATGTTCTGTTACCTTGCTGCTCTCCTGTTTAAGGAGATAACTATGCCTTGAGAAAAGGGAAAACAACATATTTGTAAGACTTTTTGTGGACTTGTAGCCGAGTGCCCCAGAACAGGTTGTAGCATTTTAGTATTTGTTACAAAACTGAAGACTGAGTAAATCCAATTCAGACATTTCTCTCCATCCCACTTTATATGATAAGGGAAAAAGCTGTAAATATGTGAAATGACAGATTTAGACCATTGGAAAGCTTTAGACTACTTTTATGTTTCACTTTTTTGGGAGGAGGGGCCAAATGAGGGGGGCATGTATGATGCATTGCTGATTTTAGCAAAAATCTGTAGTTTATAAAAATTCTGTGGCAGACTGAGAGGAAAAATGTTGACCGTCAGGGAGCTCAGTGTTCAGGTTCAGAATCTGATTCTGGTTCCTCAAACATGTTAGGGCAGCCAGATGAACCCGCTACTGTCAGGACGTAACAGTTTTAGAAAGCTTGAGGGAGGTGTGTCTTTCCCACAAGTGGGCGTGGCTTCAGTGCATTCAATGGACATGCCCACAGCATCCCGAAGCAGCGATTACTGCTCAACTTTTCACAACTTTGAAACTGAATTTTAAACAAAGCGTTTTATTTTTACAACTAAAGTCATAGATGGTGGTTAATAAAAGCCTTCTGTTGCATAACAAACTTCATGTACATATTTTGTATCACTTTATACATACTTTAAGTATTGGTATGAAAAGATATAATAGCTCTCCATTCTAGTGCTCAACACTAGTGAAGTTGTCTAAATTATACACAAACCACAAGTTGAGTCTACTGCTCTTACACACACTAAAATGTGTGTCGTGCTGTGAAACGAGAAAAAGCTCCCAAAAGCAACAATTTGGTGCCAACATCTGAATATCTTTTCCCTCAACATGCTAAACGCTGATCCACGAAATCTGTTCCATTTGGAAAACTCCACTCTCTGCATTTATACGACCCAAAAACATAACATGAAACCTTCTTAGAATTCTCCCCCGAAAAAAAAAAAAAGGAACATGCCCATTTTAAAATATTCCAACATCAACTATCACTCATAATCCAGAAGAAGAAGTGAGTGGGGATGTCTGTATCTGCACAGACCCGGCCCCTCTCTCTGGATTTTCAGTTTTTTTATTATGTTGTTATTATGTTGCTGTGTTTCAGGCAATCCTGGCTGTCAATCATTGTGCGGTGGTGTTAAAGCTCACAGCAAACACTCCCGAGGTCAGGACTAAATGAAAACAGCTACCAGGTGACATCATTGTCTCTCTGCACCAGATTGCTGACGGAACTTCTCCAACTTTATGAGACGCCTAAAGGACTTCAACTTTAGTATTCAGAGGCGTGTGAATGAGAACACTCTGCTGAGTGGGGGCTGTTTGAGGTGTGGGAGGGCGGAGTGCAACTGCATGTAAATGTCAACCTGATTTATACTTCTGAATCAAATCTAAGCCATAGCATACACCTTAGGCTCATCTCTCTGATCCTATGCTTAAGCCTATACATACACACCTCCTCAAAATTGTAACTACGCATTGAAACGATGCAGACCACAAGTCCTGTGGTTTGCTACGGGCATATTGTGTGTATTCTGAAATGAGATTAATGGCTGCAGATGACGATATATTTGCAGACTTCTGAAATGATTAGAATAACATTTCCTCAGTGGTCGAACAAGTCCATAAATCCCCCCCCCATCCTCCTCCTCCTCCTGTACATTCCATCTCCTCTGATGTCTCCTTTCTTTTTCTTCTTTGCAATAATCGCAGTTTAATCAACTGCTATATTTATCAGTTCTAACTCCAACACAGTATAGACACTTTCAGTAGCCATGGTTTCCTTTTCGCAAAAAAATAAATAAATAAATAAGAAGACAATGTGACTGCACTGGAAACTGCAGATATCAGTATTGCAGAGCTATGCCGAAACAATAATCCAGAGGTTGCCTGTCCAGAGGGTCCGGCCCTCTCCCTCTCTGACTCCCTGATTTCTGACTCTGACCACTGTCCCATCTCTAGAAGGGGACATGGGGAGTCCAAAATATGAACCTTTAAAAATAAAAGAAACACCTATGCACATGTGCTCACAATGGCGTTGGTTGCTATGGCGTAGCTATGACGCTGATTAAATGCATAAAGTATACAAATCAGGCTTAAATCGAGCACCTAACTGCAGGAATCCGCAGACATGCTGAACGTGTAGCCGCTGAAAACAATCCTTAAATAAAGTCTCATTTCTCAGTTCACTGCTTTGCTTTCATCATCGGCCTTCCACTGCGCTGCTTGGGTCAACTATCTCTCTCTATTTTGTTTTTCCAAAGTTTCAGTACTTTCTGATGCTATCGAACGTAAAAAAAAATAACAGAGATAGTGTCATTTTAAAGCACGCGGTTTAGGAAACTATCGAAGTACACATTTTGAAAAACCTCAGCCCAAAGCCAGAGTAAGCAGAGCCTGAGCACTAATTGGTCATGGGTGGCATTATAATCTCAGATGTTTACAAGTACAACATTCCCCTCCAGGTGTTGCTATGATACTATATATCCCAACAATGAGACAGACATGATGTCACAGGGATCTTGACCTTCAAATCTAATCATCACATCATGAGTCCAGTGGACTTTCTTGCCAAATTTCAAGGATATTTCCGTCCAGGGACTAAAAGCATTCACATGAACTGGATGAACACACAAACTTCCACTGACAAAGTTTCATCATCTCAATAATGTAAAAGCCAGCAAAGATAAAGATCTTGCATTCCAGACAGTGATCATGTCATTATTATGAACTTCACCATGTTTCTGAATCATCCTCACCTTGTCGAGTTTTTAAAGCAAAAAAGCTCAGCGTGCAACGAATACCAAAAGCAACGATCAAAAATCATCACAATGTTTTCTTCTTTGCAAAATGTATGTGTCTCCCGTGTGCTCATTAGAACGCAACAAGAAACTAGGTTTTTACCAGACAGAGGCCCCTGCACACTCTCCTATAAATGCTAAATGCGCGAGCTGCACATGAACAGTGATGTGAACAGAGAGCCACGACTGAGCACAGTCGCGCTGTCGGCTAAGTCATTAGACGTGCAGCGTGTGCGACACTTTGCACTGAAGGGAAGGATATGAACACAACATCAAAAATGTTTATTCTATCTGTTATCAACGTTCCTACATCCCCTTGAATTTAAAAAAAAAAAAAAAAAAGGAAGGAAAATCAATGACTCAGCGTTTCTTTGTTGTTGTTTTTTTTAATGTTGAGGGTGATGCAGTAAATACACTTACCTTCAACCTGCCGGCTTCCCGCAGCTGTGCAGATGGATAATTACAGAGAGGTTGGAAGGGAACGGATGGAGAGGAGCCGGTTCTCAGGCTGGAGGGCAGAGGGAATAGAAAATAACAAGATGAGTTTAATTACTGTAGGGTACACAGGACTAATAAGACTTCTCTTGTCACATTGTGATCAAACATAAGGGGGCTGTGAGGCAGGATGTTACGTTGACTGATTAAGGATGAGGCCCATGTGACAGCGGCACTCTGTCAGGAAGCTGTTTCAGTATTGACAGAGAGAGAGAGAGCGGTGGCGCTCCCGGACAAATCCCAACAGGTACGTTTACCTCACCTGGAGCTCTGCCCGCATGCTAATGACTTAAATCGGCAGCGTACGCGTTGACATTTTCAAACTGTTTAACCGAGAGCTGCTGCTGCTTGTGTCAGAAGTGAGGTGTTAAAGGGCTCGGAATTGTTAAAGACAAACACATGAACATGCACTGCTGCACTCCAGTGCCTTACGTGAACTCAATCATTAGGATCCATTTGTTTAATCAATTTGCACAAAGGGCTTGTTCAGTGTGTGTGTGTGTGCCTGGAGCATCCACTGTGCGGCTCAACTCACTGAACTAACTGTTCACCTCACAGCGTGAGAGAGGGTTGTTCTTAAGAGACAGTGAGCTGCAGCGATTCCCCCTCGGTGTCTCTGTAAGGGGCAAAGAAGCCAATAGAAGATAGTATAAGAGAGGAAACTGTTGTAACTTCTTCAGGTAAGATTTGATATCCTGGCGCTGATAAGAGTCAGTCAGGTGAAAACAGTCAAACACAGCACATTGCTCAGGACAGTGAAACGCATCAGAGACGATCATACTCTGCTTAAAGGCTTTATATGGGATTTTTTCACATTTAAATATAATAGAAATCAAGTATCTCCTCTGAAAATAACTGTGAGTCATGACTGTCTACAATGGGTGTAACACCCGAGTCCCACTGTCTGTGATGTTTTCAGAGTTTTCAGAGTCCTATCTTCAGTTTGTTTACATCGCCGGGATGGCCGGCTGACTCCTCCCCTCGTGTATAAAAGTTGTTTAATTGAGGGACTAGAGAAAAGAAGAATAACATACTGTACTCACTGCTTAACTGTGTTTCTAGATCACGCTCATTTCAGGTAAATTTACATGCAGTGTGAAGATACGAGCATAATAAAGATTATGCTAGCATTAGCATGCTAACACAACAATGCACAGCAAGTTGTTTTGGTTTCATGCTGGTACTCAAGGGCGACATCTGCTGGATCAAAAAAAATGCATATAATGCCTTTAAAATAAAATAAATGCATGTAAAACATAAGTGAATAAATTCCATAAATCAGGTTTTTCATGGCTTGGGGGGGTCGGAGGTTGCATCAAGGTGGCAGGCTGCTACTCCAAATGATTGGTCAGGGAAACACTGACTGAGCTGAGATTTAGTTGGATAAATACACTTAGTGAACTTAAAGGCAGGGTTGGTAATTTTCTGCAGATCCACTTTTTTTAAGTTTTTGGTTGAAATTGTCTTTAGGTCCTGACAGAAATGCTCTGAAAAAGGAACGAATAAAATCTGTCATCTGTAGCAGCTGTAAGACATCCCAGCTGACAACAGCTTCACAAACAGCTCAGACAAGAATGAGCACCAAGATTTTCTTCTTCTTAAAACACTTAAATGAGTTATTGGAAGAATAATATAAGAAAGCCTGGCTGAGCAGAGAGCAGTGTGGATTCACTGTCCAGTGTTTAGAAAAAGCAGAAAGAATAAAATCAGACTACAGTGACCTTTCCTGGTTTTAACTTTTCCATCAAGATGCACCAACAACATCACTCCTCTTTCGCCTGGCTACGTTTACAGTGATGTTGCGGTCTGAAGGACGAGACAGACGGGTCAGTAGACGGGGTCAAACAATGCAGGAGACAGAGGCAGAAGTCCAGTTATGATTTCATGCCACGTTTCCTGAACTCAACCAGGAAGATTTTTGTGCCTAAATCTTTACAAACAGACCATCTTCTGTTTTCATTGTGTGAAAAGGGAAGATGCTTAAGGATGCCTTTTTCACAGACCCTAACAGACACTAGACTGAGAGTAGGACAGCCTCAGATTTTGACCTGGGATGAGACTTTGTAGGACACTTCTTTTTTTAGAATACCAATGTGTGACGCCCCCTGCTGTTTTCAATGTTTGTGTATGAGTGTGTTAATTGGAGCCTCCTGGGAACATCTTGACCCGGTGCTCCCAGGTTATATAATCAAGGCCCTGTTGTCCAGGATGCCTCTCTGCTGTGGTCGCTTTGGTTTGTCCTCATTCTTGCTCTTTTCTTTTTTTTGTAGAAACCTGTGTGCGTTTTTTTTTATTATTTAAGATCCAGCTAGCTTGTACAATATCCCCTGCTTGTCACTCCTCTCTCTCTGGTCCCTCTTTAGAAACCATGTCCATGAAAAATTCATCAAAATTAAATAAATAAATTAAGTGCAGCTCTTGACATTCACATGCCTAAATACCTTCAGAAATACACCAAGGTACAGCCGATGAAATATTTAACACAACCTGAGTTAATGTTTCTTTAATTCACTTCACATCATGATGTATTTTTTTTTCGTCTCATGGGGCGTTGTGTTAGGTCCATATCCTCCGTTCTCTCAGCTTACCCTGGAGTCTGATTGTGCCTCATGTTAAAAAAAAGCTGTGTGTGTCTTAGGTCATCAGGGGGGGTGTACAAAAATTCTAAATAAAGGCCTAACAATTTTCTATTTTAAATGTGAAATCATGAAATTTCAAACATGCGATTAAAACCGCAATTAAACCTACAATATGCAGAATGTTTACACTAAAACGTCTACATTGATTAAAAAACTAATAAACCTAGGTTATACATTTTTTGTTGAGTACTAACTTTACCTAAAATATTTTGGATAAATATCAAAGCCAGAGAATCAGTCATTTTAAATTTGTCACAGGACGTGTCTTGCCGCCACCGTGACAGAGCAGCCGACACATGTTTATCGTTGCCGTGGAAACACAGCAAGCACAAGCAAGCCCGTACTGCTACTAATATCTGTCGTACTGTTGCTGTATGTGCTGCTGTAATAAAAAACATCTTGTAAATTATACTCGGATTCATTAGCTCGTTGGGAAACATGTTCTCTTCCTGAAGTTGGTTTCGCCCATTCGTCTTCACTACGGTCAATTCGGAGTTCGTTTTATCAGAGGGAGTAGCAGAGAGAATCACTCCCATGATTCCCCGCCAGCCTCAACATCATCTTTTCTTATTGTTTTGATTGAGGGCCCCCTGGTGGCGGAATTTACATACTGTGACTTTAAATAATGGAATTTCGTATTTAATCTTAAACCTTTATCCTTTTCCAGCACTAATTCTAACAATTGCGTTTACAGACAATGGTGGAAATGAGAAGAACAGTCAAACTCACCTTGAGTGAGTGAACTATATTTTATTTGTTTTCATCTGTTTAACCTTAGACGTATGGGAGACCTGAGATATGTACTTCTGTAACATCTCACTGGGGCTTTCTCTTCCCTTCAGTATGAATTTTAATACTTCTGATTCTGTGAGGTGTTTTGAATAGCAGTCCTGTAATGGACTCCTTGTGGACTTCAGTCAACAATGAAAATATGGATTTTTTTGTATTTTAATATAGAACCATGTATTGATTTCCAATCCCAATGGTCTTCATTTAAAGTGTCACAGTTTGAAATGGATGCAAGGGGAACATTGTCAATACATTTAAAGGAGAAAGGCACAGATACAGATTTATACAGTACACACTTCTTTACAATACAGTGCGCTAATAAACGGTAACTTTTGTATAATGTTTATAAAATCTGCATGATAAGTACATTTCATTAAATATTTCTAGGGAAGCTAAGTTAACATTTTGCCAAGATAGTTGATTCTAAGAGTGTTTTATCCTCGCCAGGGACCCCAATCAACATTCCTTGTACGATAAACCTGTTGGCCGGATGACACACCTGATACAGCGTTCTATTTGATTTTTCTACAGCTGGTCCAACGTACTGTGTACTGTCAAATGATGGGTCTATGATGCATTTTTATACCTATTGTTTTTTAATCATTAAAAGGGGGCTGTGTCCTGTATACTTGTGCGACCAATATACGTTAAAAAAATGCTGAGTCATGCATCGCCATGTGCAGTGCGCGCCACCATCAACCACTTGGCTAGGTTAGATAAAAACACAAACCAGGCAAAACAGCTTTTCTCCATCACAAGGTCATCTTCATGCAATCAAAGAACACGGTGGTGTACTGTTCAGTAAAAAAAAAAAAAAAGGACTTGTGAAGTGGCTTGATACATGGTGCGTTCCATTTACCTCGCAACTCGGATCTCAGATCTCATTGCTGGAAATGATGTCAAACCTGAGTTAACTGCGTTCCTGTTGCGAGTTGGCAACAACTCTGAAAAGCAACAAGAACGCCTTCAGGAGTACCTTTGTATTGTTAGCTTTGAGGAGAAAACTGTCTTCACTCCTTGCGGTTTCAGTAGGTGATTGGCAATGCCTTTTGGTTAGAGCTGGCAACAACAAATGTGTTTTAATAGCAAAGGTTCCAGAGTTCAGTCGGAGATGAAATAACGTATCGATCAGCAGTGAAGCAAACACACCTTGGGAAGATTTTCTGTCAGATATACAGTGGAAGAAGAGCAGCTGAAGGAAGAAAAAGGGAGGGTGCAAACACTTAACAAAATGTGGACAGTAAGATGAATGTAGTAGAATCAGTACACACAGTTCTGCTCTATAGCAACGGGCACTTCAGTAGCTGAACATTTGGCCCTATTGTAGGGGTCGGAACCCTTTACTATCAAAAAGGCACCCAACCATTCCCAAAGAAATCCATCTGGAGAGTATGTAGATTCCATCACGAGGGGGCTCTCAATCAATACAATAACGAAAGCAAGGTGTCAGAGTTACAAATTGCTCCTTTAAAGACAGAGTTGGTCATTTTCTCCAGATCCACTTTCTAAGTTTTTGGTTAAAATTGTTTTTTGGTCCTGACAGAAATTAATAACTCATGTTCTCTGAAAAAGGAAGGAAGAAATCCTGTCATCTGTAGCAGTTTTAAGCCTGTAAAACTTCAACAAATGTCTGCCATGAGGTACCAATCTGATGAACCAATCACACGCCTCCCTGTCTCCCTGCTTGTTCCCTACCCCATGCGTGCATGAGCCCACATAAAGCATGAGCTTAGGTCGCTTCTGGAGCAACGGCGCTTGTGCGTGTAAGTGAGGGGGCGTGGCTTTTGAGAGAGCGCAGAGGGGAGGGGGTGGGTGCAGACGGAGCACTGAGGGAATGCTACTTTCAAAATCATGCGACTAGTTTTCGATAATTACCAACCCTGCCTTTAAGTAAATGAATAACTGGTTCTTAAGATTTCATTGCAAAGATTGTGCAAGAAGAAGAAAGAAGGCAAAACACTGAACTAAATCACACCAGCAGACGAACTGAGCTGAAAATCCATTCACTTTCATTTAGTTTGTCAATGGTATAACTCGGATTTAAAACACTAAAGTGTAAACATAACTCCCAAAATAACTTAAGATCATCGACGATTTGAAAGATAAACTTTAGGTGGCACCAGCCTGTTACCATATATAACACAGTGTCGACAAATCAACCAGGAAAACTTTACAGATTAAAAACTCCAGAGGAAAATCCAAAGTTTATGACATTACAACACTTAAATAAAGTTGTCCTGACATATTATCATATTATCAGACCAAACCCCTTAAGCGCCTCTTTAGCCTGTTTTCTGTGCCTGTGTGTCATGCTGTTAGAGGACATTGCTGGATTGGATTGGGACAGGAAAAGCCCATTTATCACAACATCAGCTGCCCAGCAGGCAGGAGAGGCGAGCTGGCAGTGCCGCTGATGGACTGGCAAAGTCGTCGTATTACCTCAGCCCCCCGGCCTCCCCATCGCCTCACTGATGAGCCCCTTGCCTGCCATCTAGGCCCCTGCACTCTCTTTCCATTTCTGTGAGATTCCCAGGGGTGACAGGGAGGCGTTGGGTGGCTGATAGCGAGAGTAATTAAAAGGGCTGATTAGAATGACGGAAGGAGGACACCCAGGGAGAAAACAAGAATCTCTCTCTCCAGACAGAAAATGGGAAAAAGAGGGAGAAAGAAGAGTGAGGTAAAAAAAGATACCGCAGGGATATCACATCAGATCAGTCTTCAAGTTAACATAGTTTTTTTTTTGTGTCCTCAGTCACTTGAATTGGGGCAGAATCTTTGGGGAATCACCGTCACACAAGTCCCAGAAACACCGCACGGAGCCGGAAAGATGTACTCTACTGAGAGTTTTTCAAGGTAAAGCCAAGAACACGACAGTTAGGCCTACTTCTCTCCGTCACGCACACATGACATCTATATTTTCATATGATTCTATTATTCATATTCAAACTACAGAGACACGTTCAATCCACTTAAACACAGGAAATAGACTAAAATAACTCCAAGAACTATTCAATATGATGTGTTCAGGAAAAAGGTTTAACACTATGAACTCTAGTTCTAGTCTCTAGTACAAAAGAGAAACAGCCTCTATGGGGCTGTTTGAAAGTGAAGGGGGGGGAGCTTCATGGATGAACTGACGTTAAAATGTTCTTATTGAATTTGATTATTACGTTGATAGCATGTAGAAACATGCAATAGAAAAGTCCAAAACAAAGGCAATGAGAGAAACTCCCTGCTTTATAAAAATAGCAAGCTGCAAAATGACAAAACATTGCATGAACAATGAAAGCTCTGTAATTATTTTCTTCAACCTGAGACATGACACCTCCCTAACCTATACCTTAGTGTTCAAACATGAACTCTCAACACATGAATTAATCACTTTAGTCATGTAATGTGAATTCTGGAAAAAGCAGATCAGAAAATCCTCTTTTCAGTTGTTTTGAAGGCAGTAGAGAAAAAAAACAGTCCCGTTCTTCCCGTTGATGTATGTTTGGACTGGACATAAATATCAACAGCAGAGAAGTAGATCTGGTGGATTAACATGTGACAATTGGCCTTTCTTTTTTTTATTCTTGTTGGTCAACAGCATTTTACTTGCAGAACGACAACTCACACTGGGAAGGATCAGCAGCATTGATGCTCAAATATGAACTGTAGTCCTCCAAGCCCGGCGGCCCTGGTTCGAATCCGCCCTTAGGCTCCTTTCTCGCATGTCATTCCCCGCTCTCTCTCTCTCCCTGATTTCCAACTCTATCCACTGTCATATCTCTCCAATAAAGGCCCAACAATAAATCTTGAATAAATTCATAAACCATACAGAACCAAATACATTTTTACAAATTTAAAGCAGTGGTATTTCAGTGCTTATTTTTAGGACTGTTGTCATAAATCAGTAGGAAATCATACTGACTTTCTTGGGAGGGCTTTAGGATATAAATTCGGTTTGTTTGAGCTGCCAGTTTGTGTTCAATACAGTTATGTTAAAGAAACATTCAGTCCTCTCAAGAGTCCTCTCGGCACATAGGCATCAAAAAGTGATTTCATGTGACTGGCTGAATCATACATTCATACATACATAGCATTCATAAATGTGCCCTTGGATACACGTCAAGTACAATCATATCTCAGTGCCGCATACAGTTTCAATGCATGCAGCAGTTCATGGAAAAGTCAAAATTCTCCAGTAAGAGAATTTAAGTCGTCATTTATGAGGAGTAAAAAATCTTGGGTGTAGCTGGAATTGAGGATTTTGTGTTGTATTTCAGGAAAGGGACAATGTTGGGAATTTAATGAAGTAAACTGTGCTCACAAGGAAATGGAATCCTTTCACTGACAAGCCACATCTTTTGGTAATGAGGGTTCCTGCTGCTACTTAAAACAAATCCAGCTTGAAATACATTTAATACCTGAATGTTTTCTGCAGCAGGTCAGGTCAAAGATTCAGACCATAGAGGGTATGATCAGTAGGACGGAGCCACAGCTGCCTGGGAGTGAAGCCAACATATTAAGAGCTCCCCCTG
The DNA here is from genome assembly GCF_963930695.1 of Labrus bergylta. NCBI lineage: Eukaryota > Metazoa > Chordata > Actinopteri > Labriformes > Labridae > Labrus > Labrus bergylta. The sequence goes on from NC_089199.1 coordinate 29,442,109, forward strand.
CTGACCGACTGCAGTGCAAGTCTTAAACCTGTGTTTTAATAGCAATGACAATAAAGATCTACTTTATTCTTTGACCTTTTTATCTGTAAGTTAAATGTATGCCTCAGTTTGGGTAAGGGGCGTGGCCTCAATTCACACACCTTGATTCCAAATTACGACACCAGCATCAATTACTAGTTACATTTTTCAGTTGGCACCCATTGTGGTGGTATTTTGTAGTGTCATACTCGCAATCTGTTTTGGTCTAAAGACCAATTTTTTGAGATCTCGTATTGGAATCAAAATTATTTTTACTCGGTCTTCTCTCTGTCTTGGACTGGGTGGATCCCAGATTTTAAATCAAGACCACTGACAGGCTACTTTTCCACGTCATTACTTAAATTAGAAGGCAAACACCTCTTTCTAAAAGAAAAAATAACTTCAATTCATTTGTAGTTAGATTTTTATCCCCCGAATACGGCTGCCACCTTCCCGGTGTTACAGTCTAAGTGAGTGACACGCCCTCTGTACACAAGATGATTTTTCAGGGATATTTATGGTCTTGGTCTTGGTCTTGGTCTTGGTCTTGGTCTTGTCTGTCTCGACCCCTAAATGTCTTGGTCTTGTCACGGTCTCGCCCCATCTTTGTCTTGACTTGGTCTCGACCTCTAAACGTCTTGGTCTTGTCTCGGTCTCTGAGCACTCTAGTCTCTGGTATGTCTTGGTCTCGATAAGTTTTGTCTTGGCTTCACTTCTGTGCAATATCGTGTCCATATAAATCTATATTAATATACAGTCAGTGATTGACAACCCAATTCAATGAATACAATCGCCAAAGGAAAGCTTTGAATTTGTGTAATTATTTTCTTCAACCACAAACATGACACCTCCCTAACTTATACATTAGAGGTCAAACATGAACTCTCAACACACAAATTAATCACTTTAGTCATGTTATGTGAATTCTGGAAAAAGCAGATCAGAAAATCCTCTTTTCGGTTGTTTTGAAGGCAGTAGAGAAAAAAAACAGTCCTGTTCTTCCTTGATGCTCCTTGATATTTGATGCTCAAATATGAACTGAACTAGGATATGTGGATATCTTGGTTCAGTTCAATGAGTTAGTAACCTTCATACGTAGAGAGCCGCTTTAAAAGGTTCAGAACAGTTTGACATGTATGACAGATGCGGAGGAGGCAGGAGTGAAGCGCCTGGACCTCTTCCAGCAGAAGTCCACCCGTGGCAGCACGGCTCCGATGCTCCGACGCAGAGTGACCTTGATCACCGCTGCTATCTCACGAGTGATGGACTGTCAGAGCAGGAAACTTCCATGGCTGGGATACACATTATAAATGTAAAAGCAACTGTATATCCTATCGTCAAGTGATACCATGACAGCTTGAGTGGTAACTTCAGCCCCAGGAAGATAAAAAGATTTAATTAATTAATTAGACGGACATGCTAGGAGAAGCGCTGACTGAGTTATTTTTCTTGTTAAATTACAAATAAAATCTCCTTAACATGTCAGAAGGGGTCAGTAACAAGAATCATCAAAAACATGGTCACAGGGTAATTTGAGTGACATAAAAACACGATCCTTATATAGAAATAATAACCGCCATAATGCTCTACCACCTGGATGTAAACAAGCACAGAGGATGGATGTCATCTTGTAGAGAAGTTGGGCAGGATTATGATGTAGGGAATGGAGATGAAGTTACAGGTAAATGGTGTCAGTTTAAACTATAGCCACATATAGCCTCCCGACCATAACATTGGGTGACCAGCACAGGCATGTGGACCTGAAAGGAGGACCCAAGGCCGGCGGTGCTAACTCTGCTAATGTAGGCAACTCTCTGCAAACCAATTTGACATTGTTAACCCGCAGACGCTGTGATCCCGTGTTTAGCCGTGTTAAATAAATTGTGATTAATCTTGACGGTTGTCTGAGCTTTAAACTAGTCGACTAGTCTGGATTAAACAGAAAATTTAATCCACAGGGAAATTAGCTGAAACATCCCGAGAGCTAAGCATGTTACTGTAAAAAGCCCACTGTGTGTCACCAGAGCAGATGGCGTCAACAGAATTAATGAACTGATGAAGAATGCAGGCTTTGTAATTAGCTGCAAACTAGTAACTTGTAGATTCTGGATAATCCTGATTACACTCTTCATCACCTGCTGGACTGGCAGTGAAGACTATTTTCAAAGACACTGGTTACACTTTGCTATCAGGCTCAAATGCAGGAAATATTTCTTGCAAAATGCAATGACTCTTCATAACACCTCGCCTCTGTCAATCAAGGAAAACTCTCCCTGATAGTCTCTTTCTTACTTACACTGCATTTCATTTTGTTAGTAATACAAGCTAGCAAATGTTTCTTTTTGAAAATTCAATAAAACTGCACACTTTATCTGCACATCAACACCTCTTCCTGAGTGATATTTTGGAGCCTTACTTCTGATGTAAATATGTCTACTTCTATTGAAGGTATATTTACAGAGGTAATCTTTTCCTGGTGTCTTTTTCTTTGCTCTGAAAACTTGCATGCTCTTACGTCGTAGTTTCGCAGTTAGGGATCAATGAAGGAGAGACACGAGAAAGCCAGTCAGTATGTCAGTCAATCAGGCGGTCAGTAATAAACAAACTCTCTCATAATGTTGAAGTACTCAATTCTATCACCACATTCTTCCCAGTTTTCTAGCAAAATTGCGTTAAATATACAGAGTTGGGATGGTAGGTTGCAGATAACTGAAGATTGCGACCCTCTATACATGAACAGTAACTACATTTCAATGAGCTTGTAAATAGATAGATAGATAGATAGATAGATAGATAGATAGATAGATAGTTTATTGATCCTGAGGGAAATTCAAAGCATCCAGTAGCAGGTTACAAGACGTACATGACATTTGTTACAAATTAAACAGCAAAACCAACGCCCCCCTTCCCATACATATATATTAACCGGAAAAAAACATTTAAAGAATACCTCTAGATGAATCAAACTTAAACTGTGCAATTAAAGATAGACTTATAAGATAGACTTGTAGAGAGTCGAACAGAGAGCAGCAGACTGGATGTTGTGTGCCAGTCAGATTTTCCATCTCACCTGTCTTTGGATGACCTTTCAATGTGCAACCAACGAGACAGAAGCTATCCAAAACGCATCTCGAAAACAACCTGTGATGGGTGGAAGACGATAAACAAAAGTCACCAAAATATTTTGTAATAACTTGTTTCTTTTCCCTGGAACATTTTGTTTAATGAGCTCTATTTGGGTCTTAATTCTGCTTTTTTTCCCTCTTAACCTTACTGCAGTCATGTGGACAATCACGACCACGGTGTTACTGGGTTTGCTTTTGAATACTGATTGTTCCCTAATGGTTCTAATTTCTAATGTATAGATACAATTCACAGTAGTCTTCAGCCTCATTTTCTTCTCTTGCAAATGTCCAAACAGTACTTTGCCAACTGATACACAATAGGGAAAAAAATGGCCTCTCGTGGTCTTTTGAAAAATCTTTAAATGTGTACAGAAGGCACTTGTTTCTTGCCAAACAAAGTCTAAAAACTATACTTGTCCTATGACGAATTCAAGAACCAATAAATACAAGTAAGCAGCCAGTCTGTGTGAGTAACTAGCTTTGGAACTTTCTACAAACGAGAAATCATCAGTCAGGCAGTGACTGTGCAGTTCTATTAATCAGAGTTTGTTCTCAACTTGAGGGCCAATGAGAATGGAAAAAGAAAGTCCTTTACTACAGACAGCAGAGCAATAAGGACATATATCATATCTGTGGCAGTTTAAATCTGACTTAGAGATCAGTGTTTGGAGTGTAGACTCACAATAACTGGTGTAATAAATATCAGTGTAATGAGTAGAACAGATTGTAAATGTTTGCACGTCATATAAAACTGTAGAGATGTTCTTTATGCATCATGAAGTCAAATTACCGATCAGGTGAGGTTTGAAATGCAACAGGCTTCTGTTAAACTGAAAACGTTTCTATATTTTATTCAGCCTTTTCACAGAAGAAATGAGCAGCAAAGTGCTCTTTCGTCTCTCCATTAAATCAGCAGAGTGACACATTAAGAGCTCCGCATCTCATGTGAAATCGTCCCATGTATTCAATTAAAATAATTAAGAGCTTCTTTCTTCGACTTTGATATTTGACAAAGTTAAAGTAATGAGTATATTCTAATTAATGCACTTTGACAGGCTCTGCTGCATTCATGGCCTCTGGTTGTGAGACCTTTTGGCGTTACATGAAGAGATGTGGCACACACTGCGCAGAATATCTGCTGCCTTTAGTTCAGTTCAGCAGAATCCACAAGCTGAAAGAGAATGTTGAATCACAGTAATACAACAAAAAGTCGCCCTTAGAAATGAAAAGGGAAGTGTTTTTTTCATGTCAGCCAGGATCCGGTCTGTCTTTAGAAATTAAGGGAGACCAAGAGGGACAGGTTTGTCCTTAATTTGCTCTATGAGTTAGGCTTGTGCCATCAAATATGGTAACCCATTTATTCAACAATGGCCTACATTCTTCCTCCTTAACAATCATAAAGAAGCAGTTCAACATTCTCACTGCTACTACTCCTGTATTTTACATGTAATGATTCATACAAGCCTGTCAGCTTAGACAACATATGAGTATTTATGTTTTGAACTTTGGCCCGTTTGTTTGTGGATAAAAAATATGTTCAACTGCAAACCATGGACTGTGTATTAAGATAAACAGAGAAACAGCTGCCCGAGAGTGAAGCCAGAATATAAAGAGCACCGCCTGCTGACTGGCTGCAGTGCAGGTCATAAGCCCCGCCTCCTCAATGATAACAGATGGGACGTAGGTCAAACCAAAAAGATAAAATACACGTCACATACATTTTCCTTACATCTGGATTCCGCTGTGAAGGTTAGTTAATATCATGTTTTAAGTTTTAGCAAATTTTTAAAAATGTGGGAGACAACGGACAACAACAACAGGCCATTGGAGAAAAGCAAGTAGTCCATTTTCCAAAATATCAATACATTTCTGCTTGTTTAAGGGTTAAATAACGCAATAGCCGTAGCTGCAGGCTAAGAAAAGCTGCAGAATAATAAAGACTTGACAACCCTGAATGCGAAGAAGAAACTGTTTGCAAAAAATGAAGACTAAGAATATCATGACACAACAAAGATGTGTCTTATTTCATTTGCTGTAAAACACTGAAGGTTGCAGAGAGATCTTAACAATCTACATCATTTGTACCGTCTTTAAGAGAGCTGGAGAGAACCTCAGTTTAAGCCTGAGGCGAGGCAGCTGACAAAACAAGCAGCAGCTGATTACTGTCCTAACACTCAGCTTTCTGCCTCTCCTCTCTAATCTCTCTCACTCTGAACACGTTTACCTTCCCTTTCCCCAATCACATTCATCTTATTTTGAAGGACATTTAGAATACAGAGACTGTAATATAGCATTAGCTACAAAAATGTTATGTTCCACTTTTCCTTTTCTTACTTGACACATCCCTTTGCTTCTCTTAATATGTGTTTAGCAAGTTCCCTTTCCACTGCAGGTCCTATCACCGCTGACTCCCTCTGTTGGTCTGAGAAGTGCACAGACGTCATCTGTCTTCTCTGGAACACAGTCACAAGGCACCTTCAACTCATTTACCTGCTTTGTTAAGGTGACTTTTTGCTGAGTCATTACCAGTCATATAAATACAACCATCAAGTTAAATGAAAACGTGTCCATTAGAGGAGAATTATGTTTACAACAGCATCAAGTTTTACATCGAGCTGGGTGTTTTGGGGCTACTGCTTTTCACATTTTGAATTAAATAAGGAGGGAATGCAAAATCCTGTGGGAAACACAGGCTAATGAGCCAAGTGTTAGCATGCTAACTTGCTAAAGTAAGATGTTTTAGCATTCGCTTCAAAGCACAGCTGTGTCTAAGTACAGAGCCGCTATTCGCTAAAAGCTACCAATTAGCTTGTTTTGATTTGGAAAGAAGAAGCACAGCTGTTGGCAGCTAAGCTGTGCTCCAACTCAACTATGTTTATGTAAATGATGAGCTGACACAAAACATGCCCACAAGCTTTAAACCACTGGGTGGGAGGCTACTGTTTGTCGTTATGTGTTACAAGTTTGTTTTGTTCTGTCCGTTTGTGCGACAAAATCATTTAAAATTCAGATGAACAAAAAAACAATGTTAAAAAATATGGAAACTCAGAATCTGAAAAAAATATGTCTAAACTGTGTGAGAGCTCAACAACTGAACAACAATTGTCATCCAATGTACATGAACTTTGCTGTTAACTTATTTTAACAAGGCTGTAATGGCTGACAAGTAGTCACAAAGTAACTATGGCACATCAAAGGGCCAACGGTTTCACATCTTTGTTGTATTACTTAGATTGGTTACACATCTTGTTAAAATAATGTGCAAAACTGACAAAAGCCTTTGCAGTTGCAGTATCCTTTCAATTAGAAAAGCCTTTTAATATTTACTTAAATTTGGGAGAGGGGAGAGTACAAGTTAACCTGACTGCTGTGCCATGATTCACTTTCCTTCTAAACTCTGACACCTGCTCTGACATGAGAGGAGACGGTGCTCTTTGGTCAGTGAGCGTGTGAGACACTGGCTGTGCTCTGAGTGTCAGAGAGAAACATTCAGAAGAAAATAGGACTGTCTGTCACAAATCACTATGTAACATTACTTTTATTTACACACCACAGTTGCTGGTAGGCTGAGCAATCAGTGTTGCGCCGTGTGTGCACTACAACAAAAAGTTTGTCTGTAAACCAGTAATGACGGTATTTCAAAAGTCCATGTAGTGGCAGAAGGTAATACCTGTACCGGTTTACCGCCAAACACTAGTAGACGATGACATTTCAAAAACAACTGCAATTTCAATGATAAAGAAACACATTTAAAAATCAGACTAAGGGACGCCGCTGGCCTAATGGTTAGTGCATACGCCCCAGGCACAGAGTCTGTGGTCCTCTAGGCAGTAGGCCTATAGTTCGAATCCCACCTGTGGCTCCTTTCCCACATGTCATTTCCCACTCTCTCTCTCTCTACCTGATTTCCCACTCTATCCACCATCCTGTCTCTTTATCAAAAGGCATAAAAAGCACAAAGATAATCCTTAAGAAAAAAATAACAATCAGACAAAGAATAAATAGTCAAAGCCGTCAGCTAAGATGCTTTAGATCTTTTTTAAGAGTAAAGTCCAAAAATCTTTCTGCAGTTTTTGCTTAACCAAAGGTGCTTCAAACACTATTGCCTTTAACAGACTTATCCAATTTGAGCAATATCCCAATCCATTGGCAAACAAAGAGCGTCCTACGTAATCAACAAATGGCACCTACACTACAGTCACGGTATACTGTAGTTGATGTTTTCCACAACTTAAAACGGTTTTGTTAAAGTATTGTTCATGTTATGCTAATGTAACACACAGCTAGAGTTTGAAATGGATCATGCTTACAGCTACTGAAACACTTGAAACAATATCGAAGTTATTGCACAGGATGTGAAGTCGAGTGTTGTGCAGTGAAGTCAGATGGACTTTTTGCTCATCCCACACCGCCAAAACCTCAGGGCTGGGTTATGCTACAAAAAAGAACCACCTTGTATGCCACGTTGTCAATCAAAAGTAATAGCTTTTCCAAGCAGCTACAGGCGAGGGTGGAATGAAAGGTTGGCCTTTATAGAGAGGTGGGAAACGCTGTTTCGTTTTAAGTATGTGCATAATAGACCACATTTTCAGACAGACAATCTCTCCTTGAAGACATCTGTCACGCTGTTATACATGAAGATTAAAAACAGAGATGTAGAGCTTTTCTTTCTACCGCCACACAGCTGACCATTCACAGTGTGAGGGGGGTGTGACAATTAGACTGGAGTGAAACAATTAAGTGTGACCAGAGGATAACAAGTTCATGTGTCAGAGAGCAAAGGCCTTGGTTTCCAGACGGCTCAATGGCACTTACTTGAGTGTGAATAAATGATGATGCTTGGCTAGGATCTGCAGAGAGGCAGCTGTGGTGTCTTTTTTTTTCCTTTGCCATTCAGCAGGTGCTGACATTGACGTACACTAAGCTCCAACCAAGAGACTTGAACCGCCGCAGCAGCAGCACTAACAGGATAGACTCGTCTGAAGGGCATCAAAAGTAAGCATGTTACTGCATATTCCTTATTGCACCACACCTTTTTCATTACATATGAATGACCCTAAAGGTAATTCGTTTTCATTATTTCTAACAATGAGCTAGCTTCAATAGCTGTAATATGAGCTGGCATAATGGGGCACTAAGGTTGTCATGATTTGCAATACTTGCATGGGATGCCACATGTTTTAAAGGTCACATATACTTATTTTCAAGCAAGTTTAAAAAAGTCTCAGAGGTCCCCAAAACATGTGTTTGAAGTTTCTTGTTCTAAATCCACTCTGATCCTGTATTTGATCATGCCTATAAACCCCTCTATTTCAGCCCTGCTCAGAACAGGCTGTTTCTGTGTCTGTACCTTTAAATATGTAAATGAGCTGCGTCTGACTACGCCCGTCTCTGGAAGGGCTTGGTCCGCTTGGGTTTTCTCGCTCCTTGCCCTATTGTTTACAGTGAGAAGGCAGTCTCAGAGGGCAAAACAAACACCTAGCTGTGGGAGTGTCACCCACCTGGGGAAGGGGTTACTGCCCTTTGTGATGTCATGAAGGGAAAATCTCCAAATGGCAGGCAAAAGACAGAGAGGATGGACTTTTCTTATTATTGGGGGTAGACAGACAAGAGTAGCATAATAGTGTATGTATTTTGCATTATATGTGACCTTTAAAAATATGTTACTGGAGTTCAAAAAAAAAACAAGAGCGTTTAAAGAAAGTCTACAGATCTTTAACTGGAAGCTTCTGAAAGCTGCTTAGTAAAAAGCAGCATGTTAAAAACAGCATTTTTTCTTAATCAAGTGCCCAAAATGTGCACAAGTCTGAAGAGGGTACTTGAATGACTGTAGAAGAATCCCTTGGGGTTAATTTATCAACGTCAAACAGGAGCAGTTAAAGTATAAGGCTCTCAGAGTGACGCAGCAAAAGTGACTCAGAATGAAAGATTTGTCCAATAATGTGAAAAATAGACTGAAGCTCATCATTCTATCCTGACTCTCACGTCTCTATGTAGAGGGTTCACACATTTTTTCCAATGGTAAGCAATTATTCTTCTAAATGAAAATACTCTTAGAAAAGTTCTTACAAAGTACAGAGCTCGCACCTCCATAGTCATATTGTGAAAGTACAGGAATGTAAGTGCCTCTACTGAATAGGCTTAATGACTTCAATGTGGTGTCATTGCCCTACAGTATGTTCTGCTTTGATATAAAGTGTTGGTGTGCATGTCAGTAGTTTCCCTTTGATACAGGGAAAAGAAGGCAAGTCAGCTCCACACAACGGATGAAAGAGTGAAAAACTTTCTCCTGAATATTCTGACGATTCTCAAGAAGGCGTGTTTCGTTTCAAGACAAGAGACTTAACTTTTAAGAACATAATTGATTGTTACCGACTATTGCTATTAGTTGTTATTGAAATCTGAATGACATCTGATTTTGAATTTTTTCCCCTCAACAGCACTCATAGCTGCAAAGCTCGGAGCAGCAAATTAGCGACTTCTCGTGGAATGAATGGGGTTGGAATTAGTCTCTCAGTGGATTGGTAGAAACTTCATTCTGAAGCACTGCGAGCTTGCAAATACTGATGAATGAGCCATTTGCTTGCTCACAGCTCTTCACAAGGGTTTGTTTGCACCACAGTTGATTCGCATTAATTTAGCACCGAGAATGAATACTGCTATGTGAAGCACTGTGCTGGTGGGTTGCCATGTTGTAATGGCCAATTGTGTACCACTCACCCAAGTAGGAACATTTCAAATGTGTAGCACATATTATTTTAAGTAGTAATTCAAAGAAAGACTGTTTTGAATGTTTGTTTGGCTATCTGTCGAACCAATGATGACAGAAAATGTATTTAAAAGACAATAATTATTAGTTTTATGCCTCTAAGAGCTGTTGAAGTTGCAGTTTACATCCTTTGGTGACGACAGAGTAACTCCAGTCCCGCCAACTGTGTTGTTGTCGTATCCGTGTTTACATCATGTTTACATGGACGGGACGGCCTTGTGCACAAAGCTGTTTTAGTCAAGGACTAGAGAAAAGAAGAAGAACATACTCACTGCTTGGATAGCACATAAGCATCTTTAGATCATGGTCATTCCGTTTCAATTTATGTTCAATATGAAGCTATGAGCTAATCAAAGTGTGCTAACATTAGCATGCTAACACAACAATGCAGGCCACAGTTGATTTCAGCTCGAGCGAAGGACAATTGTGCTTAGTAATGGTGTGTTCCAATTCATAACTCCTTCATGTGAACGTGAGTGGAGAGGGGTTGGAGGTGTGTCTCTGGAGGAGAGCGGAGGCTTAAGAATAGCGGCGGTGTCACCAAACAGCAGTTTGTTTTGATTTCATGCCGGTGCTCAATGGCGACATCTACTGGATCAAAATAGTCGCACATTCTTCCTTTACACAGGAGACATTGCTCTGCTTTCCTTTAGAGGAGGGACTAACTTCAGAAAATGTCTCTCTTCATTCTCTTTGGCACATACAAAGCTCTTCTGAAAATGTCTGGACGTCTCTTTAACGGGCTACACGAGAACCGAGTCCGTGTGATATCAAAGTGAGGCGATGTGTGAATGCAGCAGACAGTTGTCTCGGGTGTTCACAGCAAGCAGGTGGGGTGTCGATGACACCTTTCAACTCACAGACCTCTGATACTCTCTGTTTTTCCACCCTTCTATCTGTATACATGGTACATCCTCATCCATGTTGTAATGAGTCTGAAGAAATTACTTCAACCATATAGGTGTATCTGTACCTAAACATGGTCTTCACCATGGTTTCACATGGTCAGTCACATGGCTGTGTGTCTTATATACCAAAGGGCAAATCCAGACAGTTGGACGTGATGGTCTGAGATTGTTTGGAGGTTGTCGTTCTGCCACACTGGATGTCACTGTTACTAGACACTTCTTAAAACAGCAAAATGAAAAGTTATGGTGGTATAGAGAGAGGAGACAACATGTATTTGTCTCCTCTCTCTATACCACCATAACTTTTCCAAGCGTTCTCAGATTAAATCATTGTCTCGGATATTGAACAAAACAAAAGCGAAGTAGAGGCAATACAAGTCCTCGCAGATGTTGCCTTGGATTTAGGGTTCACAAAAATGGGACAGGTGTAAGGTTACACTGAACTTACCCTTTGACCTCTAATGCTTTGATTCTGATCAGTTCTTACTGGAGTCCCAGATTACACTTCTGCCAAACTAGAACATTTTACAAGATCTATCTGCTAAGTCTTAATTTAGAGGACTGCATCCTTCTACGAGTGCATATGAAGACCGATTGTGTCACAGCGACACGTCGAAGGCTATCCCATTTCGAAGGCTCCTTCAAAATGTGGCTGACAAATGTGCCAACTTTCCCATGTCACAAAAGATTCATCCAGAGCATCCTCCCTGGCCCAACACATCCTGAGATTCACTGAGTGCCAATTCAAACCAGATGGCCAAAGATTGCACTTTCATATAAGTCATTGGTTAAACTCTGTTGAAAAGCTAACGATAAAAAAAAGGGTCCTTAAAACGTTGGATCTGTTTGATTTTTCCGACAAAGCTCCCTGAGGTTGCTAGGCAGCAGGAGTGATGCTTAGTAATGAAAGGGTAGGGCGGGAACAGCCCATGACGCAAACAGGAAATCCTCATTTCAGTTCGACCTGAGCGGCCTACCCAGGTTAAGAAGGCTGTCGAAGGATGCTACCCCCTGAATTGGGACACAGCTATCATGTTCACAAGGATGGGATGGGAGTTATGTCACAGCCCTTTATCTTTTTTGTTAAACAATCATCACTTGATTATTCTGTAATGTAATGAAATGAAACATTGGAGCACCGAATGACTTTGGCCAACAAACTGTCATCACTGTGCGCCATACAGAAACTTCCCTGACATTAAACCCAGACATACGATGACTCCTGCTACAGCTTTTGCCTGCACTGATGGTCCAAATAATTGTGAAAATTCTAAACCTGCTTTTGAATCATTACAGAAGATTTCCATTTGTGCAGAAACAATGGCTACCATAGGGGGGTCAATCTTTCTAAGACATGTTATAACAATGGTGTCTGCAATGTGTCAAGAGCACACAAGTTGTAATTATTTGGTTAAAAGAATCCAATTGCACATTCAGTAAGCAGTGTTTGAGCTGTGTAATCTTTACCTTTTAAAAGGTGACTTCTCAGTGCTGCAGCTGGGAGCTTGAGTTCGTGACAGACACAGGATACACCGGCTGCTCTGCTCTCTTTGCCTGTGGGAGGAGAAAGCAAGACGGATTTGATCTTTGATGTAAATGGGAGAACCACCAAGGAGGAGAGGCGGAGCATTGATATTCTGCTTGAGGTCTGGCCGAGTCCCGATGTCCACACCTTGACGTTGACCTCGTGACCTCACAGTGAAAATCATTTGGCAGCTCCTCTGCCCTGCAGCAGTTTGCATGCACATAGAGCAATTTTGAGAAGCCGCTTTCCAACTTACTATTGTTTCGATTTCCACACAGTACCAAGACAGACTAGAGAACAAGCAAGAGTTCCCCGGCAACATGAAGGTTTAAATATGAGTCAATTTATATTTCATGGTATATATCAAAGAGAAAAACATTCAACAGCACCAAATATGTAGAAAATATGTATTAGCACTCCAGCGCCTCAAAATGAGACTAATTCCTCCAGCTATTTCTATCTCAATTTAAATATGACATCAACATTGCCATGTATAATTTGAGAGACTTGTTTTTTTTTTTACTCCTCACATACACGTTGGCCATACGCCAGATAGTGCACGATCATATTAAAACACTGTTTATATTAGTATTGCAGTGAGTCAGAACATATGAAGAGCTGTAGGTTTAATAAAGAGGAGCCATTGGGTAATGTCTTAAACATGCATTCTTCCTTTGGCCAGCAGGGGGAGACTCCATCAGCTGTAAAAATAAGTTTTATTGGATGTAAATCCACAAAAAAAGGGTAAGGAGTAGGGCTGGTAATCTTTGGGTGGCTCATGGTTCGATTTCGATTCCTGGGGTCATGATTCGATTGAGAATCAATTTTTTGATTCAAAACTATTCTGGATTGATGATTCAAAGTCTATTTTTGAATGAGTACATACTTCAGGATCTACTCCATTCATCTGTGAGACTGACTGAATTTCTTGCTGCTCCATTTGGCAAGAGCTAGCATTAGCATTTAGCAGGAAGGGACTGATTAGACCCGTTTAAATCTATTTAAAATCTCAGAAGGTAAGAATCTCGATTTTCACATAATTCGATTATTTTCTCACCTCTAAAAAGGAGTCTTATGACCTGTCATTGAAAAGTCACTACTTCTGATAACTGTGAACCAGGACGGAGGAAGATAGTGATGGGCGATAACCAAAACTTAATTTAATAAAAACTATGGTCACTAAACATTTGGTTTGACGTCCTGATGACTTAGTCCACATACAACAGACGATCCCAACCTAAGAACCTCCACTACTTGAGGCCTGGATTTCATGATTCGATTAAGAAGGATGGCCCAAAAGTTTGTTTTCAGATGTTTACTGGCGTCAGCTGCTGTCACAGTCCCTGCTAGTGAAACAGGAAGTGTGGAGACAGGAGGAGAGGGGGGAGTTCGGAAGGGAGTCAAAAACACGATCCAAAATTACTCTCAGAATTCATGGTACAAGAGCTCATGGTCATCCTATGGTCTTGTAAAAACTGAAATAAATGATTTGCATTTCAAATACAAACATAAATAATCTAAATAAAAAGGTCACTTTTTGAACTGACCTTTAATTGATTAGTTATCCATGGTCACAGAGAAACAAAAACATAGCCTACATATACATAAAAGTATTTTTTCCAAAGTAGAATCAACAAACTGCTGTATATCCTCTGTGGTTTTAAATGACCTATGGACAAAACAACATCTGCCTGACGATACAGAACAGTTTTATAAATGTAGTTCTATTTATCTGAAACAAAGTCCCAGAGTGCCTGCACAAGGAGGCGGGCCTCCCAGTGAACACGGTGCTGACAGAAGTGACCTGCAGGTGGGTTTCATTGCCAACCCCCGACCTACATTATAGCTGCTGTTGGGTTTGAAGGACTTGTTTTCTAATTTGAATGTCTTTTTAATTAAAAAACGGACTGCTACAATGCAATGCTTCAGGACAAGCCAAAAGAAATCCCACTTCCCAGAAAAATTTAAAGTGTTATGTCACTGACATGAAAGATTCTGACGAATATGTAAACAGCAGCGCTGCCATGATTGTTAAGATGTACGAGGGAGAGAATCCTCTCTGCAGACCTGACCTCTAAAGTCATCTCAGGAGCACTTTATGGGTGGTTATAAAACATTCAACCTATTTTAAGATATCAAATCAGATACCTGTGCTGAATTTTACAAAACTGTCATTTCACTTTTATTCAAGCCCTTTTCCCAGAGTGATTCCACAAAGCTCCGCCGTTCTTACGCCTACCATGACAGCATTATATCGTGTCCCAGTCTGGGAATAGACATAGCATAATGCCTAATTTCCGCATACTCTGTCAGCGCCACACACCATGCCGTAGTTCGCTGCCACTCTAGTCGATCATTGTGTTTCCACAGCGGGCGACGCAGTCCGTCTCCGGAATGTTCCACCAGCGCCACTACAGTTTCAAAACATGCTGCAAGTCTATTATCAACGGAGTACGCTGCAGGTACGCATCAAGTTGGACATAATATGACAACCTGAGGTCTCCCGCGTGGTCTTTTTTCTTCTCCTGTGATGTTTCAGCTGCTGCGCTCAAGTTCAACGCGGAAAGCAGAAATGCACACACGGCGCTGCTCGCTTCCCCAATCCTGTCTTGCCCCTGCAACGCCTCCGTTACTACCTCTGATGCCAGCACAGAGTTGCAATCACTTTGTCCCCCCCCATAACACCTTCATTTACGTTCATAATGAAGGCGAAACCTCACAGGGGGGTAGATATCTTCTCTATGAATAGGGCTTAAAGTTGATAATGGAACCCTAGGCCGACGTAAAACGACTGGATCTGCATCCCACATGCAACAAAGTCAAAGAGGATAACTTGTGTGCATCAGGGACATGAATGATGCACAGCAAACATGTCTGCACGTTGGGCAGGCTGGGAAAAAAAAAAACAGCGCTTTGAGAAATCAGACGCTGCTCTGTTGAATTAAACATGAGGCAGAAAGGAAACCAAATCAATTGTGCGAGGTATTGTTGTGGCATGAAGAAAGGGTGCATAATTGATACTGGCTGCCTTACATTATGCGTCCCCTGTTCACAAATCTCCGTGTGGAGTTATGACGCAAAGCAGGTCAGGGGATCCGAGGGATACAGTGTCACCGATCTAATGATGCACACAGTTAATGCTTTATGCAAATATGCACCGCTGGCTCCACCAGGGCTTACATGCATCAATGCAAATTAGCACTGGTTCAAATACGAGAAAAAAATAGCAGCAGAGATTTTATTTTTTTTCTCTTGGATAAATCAATTAACTTGCTTGATGCTCAAGTCCACACATGTTGTGATTTGGAAGACCTGTGCATTACATCCCCTGAGCATCACTCACCAAAACACCCTTATCTTATCACGTTTGCAGAGACGTTTTCATCCACATCCAAAGAAGACTAATTACAGCCTCGAACCCCCAGAAGACTGTGACAACCCCTGGAGACGACACCGGGTGGTAAGACAGCAAAGCAAAGTAATCCCTTACATTTCTCATTCAAAGTTATAAAAAACAGCCTGCACAAAACATGACATACGTCTTATCAATAGCAGTGAATCATGGCAATGTCCGTCAGTTTGGTTGCAGTAATATAAGTAGGGGGAGTTGAGCACATAAACCTCATGAATTGAGGAATATTCGTCAAAAAATGTGTGTCTATTTTTACCTTATGGACAGATGGCTGACATTAGGAGGGAGAAATCCTGCGAGCATCCTTTACAGCACCAATGAGGGCTAATTAAATACTTCTTTTTTTTTTCTTTTTTTTTTAAAGAAATGATTCTGAAAATTAATTTGAAAACAGCTGGTCTTCTCCAACCCCCTGACACTTCCCAGCACCTCAGCCTCTGGACGTACACAAATTAAAGTTTAATCTATTCTAGATGAAACATAAAGGTTTGGGACACTGAAAAACACACACAGGTAAAATAATGTAAACCTCCTGTATGTTGAAGTTAGCCCTAGTTAGGCATGTGTTGAAAATAATGACTCTCAATGAGACACTATCTACTGCAAGAGACTACAGCAATGCTAGCTGCTCAGTAGGATGTTTGGACCTCAATGCTAATGTGGACAGGAGTTGAGAACTAGCATGTATGCTAAAACACTTCAACAATGCTTCAGGTTCGTCCGATGTTTCTGTGATGTCGATGCCAAATAAAGTCTTTCTAATGTAAGTGATCTCCATCCAAATCAGCAGCTAGACACCGATAACTAGAGCTGTGACATATCAATGTGGAAAAATATTGTCGCCCTGACTCATGTGAGACAAATGTCGCTATCCTAGTTTAAAAACCATACGGCACTGTCAACAGATTTCCCTGGCAGTTTGAGTCAACATGTTGTCACTTCATGACTCTTCATGGTGGTGCTGTGACGTGACTGAGGGTGAACTGAAGTTAATTGGCCAACGAAGAAGTTCACAGTGGAATAAAAGAAGAGGATGACAGCAAGAGAATGTCCGATGGCGGTGAAAGAAGCATGATGATGAGAAGTGAAACCGACACCAAACTGCAGTGGATAACAACATTAATCTTTGCCTTTTAAAGGGAAATGTATATTCTTCAGTGGATCAGATATTGTAATCATTGTATGATTGTATGATTGGGGATAATGCCGTTATCGTGGGCCACATATCGTTGATTGGGTCCTATTGTGATGTTACCCTGAGCACAGCTACAAAAGTGCGGTATTCAAGGAGCAATATAATGTATCTGTCACAGAGGAGTAATGGGGGGGACTAAGTGAGCCCACCTCTGTGCAGCCATCAGGGGCGTTACAGGAGGGGGGGGGGGGGGGGGAATCGGCAGAGCCAGCAGAGAGAGAACAGCACTGTGTGTCGGAGCTGCTGCTGTTTCTGTGACACCATTACGCAATGGGAACTTATAGACTTGGACTCCAATGTTTCACCATTTCAGAATCAATGACGGCGAAGTCGTCTTTGTTTTGGTGCTGCTGCAGATTAGCACTCTGAAAAGGACTAAAAACAGCTAGCACTGTTTAAAATAAGGATGCTGAGGGCTGGAAACGCTGGACTGCATTGGTTTTGTAGGCTGTGCACGCACCAAAAAATATAAGTGGAAACAGACCTTTAGGCTCTGTAAGAGCATCTGAACCAGGGTGTTTACAAAAGGTCCAAACAGGTTTGCATTTCGAACAACCTGCAAATGTTGATTGCATCTAATTTAAAAAAAATGCCATTTACACTTTCAAAAATAGCTTTTCAAACAATTCAGATATGGAAAAAACAATCTGTCTGGCACTGTGAACGGGATGCATGCATAGCAGGGTGTTAAACACATGTGGCCATGTTGTCAGGTGAGCTTAATCCCAGACGTTTTTTTTCAATACTTAGGGGAAGCTGCAGCTCATAGAGTACAGTCAGCGTAGTGATAAAAGGTAAATTTGTATGCGACACTTGGCTTTGCATTTCTTTAAACGTTTTACCGTGTGCATGTCTAAGCCGGTTAGCTAAGGTTCCCAAGCATGTTACATGGGTTTCCAATGACACAGTAACAGCTAGTGGTAATGAATATATTAAAGGCTAGAGGTAAACCATAACTGTAAACCTCCGAGTGTTAAAAAACCATCAACCAGGACTCTGGGTGTGCAGCACAGGGGCACCACCTCCAGAGCAGAGAAACGTCTTCTGTCTGATTTAATGACAGCACATGTGACGATCATACTCCTGGACTTAAAATACACCGCCAGTCGAAAACAAGCACCCTCAGCCTCCTGTAAATCCAGCATTTAAGAAGTATTCAAATGTAGTCTCACGACATAAAGACTGTAGCCCTCTGTTCCTCAGAGAGATGTTAGACATTAAAGTGATGCATGTTCCAGTGAAAACAATCAGCCTGGTTTTCTGACACGTTCATCGAGTCCCACGGTGAAACTGAAACGTGTGTAAAGTGATGAAGAAACCATCATTACAGAAACATCCTCAAAACAAACAAAAAAAAAAACAGTGAAATAGGCTCAGCTTAAAACAAATTAGTTTCTAGTTAAAAAACAACAACAACAACAACAAAGGCCTACTAAGTTGCGTGTTACAGTCTGCACCACTTGAAGTATTAGCTGTGCAACAAGTTTCCCCTTCAGAAAATCTTGTTTTATCATATTGTTGTGTAGCGAAAAGATATTAAACTTTTAAAGCCCTTTTCACACATGCAAAGAAGAAAATGTCTAGAAATTAAAATTTTCTATAAATTCTCAGGATCATTTCAGGAAGTTCTTTTTTTTTTTAAGACAGCCTGCACCTGAATGTTTCGTCTTTCACACGTGTCACTCAGAGCTGGAGATTTTGACAAGTCATGACAAGTCACAACGTAACGTTTACAACATATCCAAGATGGCAGACAGAGCATTCCTGATTAGTAGGAGAATTTTTGATGCAGTATTATTGGGACCAATCGGTAACTATTGATGCTTTACTGGCTGCAATATGTTTTTCAATGATAAATGTGTTTCCTAAGAGTTTTTCTCAGGACCTTGAATGCTTCGATTACTAGTGTGACATCGCCCAGTCTCTTGGTTTGGCGTCTGGAAACATACACGTTATAACCTGAATCAGCACAATGTATAAAACTACAGTATGAAAATCGCAAATTTTGTGACCTCAGATACCACCGTGACTTTTCTTAAGCTGTGCAGACGTGTGTTGGTGATGAGCAGGGCTTCGTATTCATCCATAGTGTAGGAAACTTTAAATAAAGTACTCACACCCACAAAAGCATCCCAGTGCAAGCTGGGTACTGTTGAGGGTTAAACAGAGTTTAAACATGGCAACCCCAGCAGGCTCAACAAGGAGAGGACCTTCAACATGCTGCAGGCAGTTTCTGCATTCTGCTTACCATTCAAGAAACAACTCCAACGCTAGGCCACCTGCCCCCGAAAACTACAACGTCTCTATTTCTCTTTTTTACATCTACTCAAAAAAAACACAAAGCAATATGACAGGTGGAGCTTGAGTGGGCCCTCTCTGACTCCAGGACTCTTGTGGATTTCCCTCTTGGGCCTCTTGGCCGTCCTCCTGGCTGTATTGATCGAACTATTGTCCTCTGACTCCAAACACAGAAGACAAAGAGCCAGAGGATATTTCTAAAAGCTTCAGTCTCTTCCTGTAAACAAAACAACAGTGTATGTAGCGGTTTCATAAAACCAAGGCCTACTTTGGGACAAACAACAGACGTGATCTTTAGCACACTATACAATGTGAAAGGCCAACTTTACAATATTGAAGTGTGGGGTGGCCTAGTGGTTGATTCGTGTGACCTAGAAGAGAAGCTGTTGACCTTAGAGCGCCGGCCCAGGTTTGAGTCCGGCCTGTGTCCACTGTCCTGTCCCTCAATAAAAGACATAACAAGCCCAAAAATGTGTCTTTAAAAAATATATATTCAAGTGTTCCAAGTCAAGATATTCCAGTGTTTCTCATAGAAGGACGATGTACTGAGGCGTTAGAGTTAATGGGGAGGAGGGGGGGGAGGTTTATTTATGTTTTAATGGTGCTATATTCTCCAACTTATTTGAGTTTGTGAACAAACGACTGATCATCTTCCTTCTCTTCCATTCCCTTACACACACACACACACACACACACACACACAGGCCTGTCCTGATATTCATCAGCAGTACCTTAGAGACGTGTTTAAAATGTTTCACTTGATTTTCTGACTTCACATCAGGGGATCAGCACTTATTGATGATGACACTCATCACAACGATCACCGCAGCCGCAGAAAAAATATTGCGACAGCATCAGAAGCTACAGTTTACAAAAAAAAAAAGAGAAGACTCCGCACCTCAAGTGGTGCATTTCCAGCAGGGGCATCGTACAATCAGAGGACAGAGAAAAAAAGCTCGGAAATAAACCCGGGGCGGGCATAATTATATACATCAGCGGCCCGCCTGAGTATTTTCTATGTCTAAAGAAACACTGCACTCTAACAATGTCTCCAATGACTACACTTACCTTACATAATTCATGTTTACGCTCTAAAATGACCGGAGGACTTATTCTGCACTCACTTGATCATAGGTTTTTTTGTTTTTTTTCCTTTCTCCACATTGTAGCTTTCAACACAGTCGTGTCCCTGCAAAAGTTTAAGTTTACAATATTGAGACCGTCATGGAAAAAGAACCCACATTGTCATAAAGAGTGATCAATCTAAAAAGATGATCGTGTTGTATATAATAATATCAGAATAAATTGATTTTTTTGTTTTTGTTTAAGTTTCCCCCCCCTATAACCCTCTGGCGACCCCACTTTGTAAAACACTGAAATAGTGGATCCAGAATCCACCTTCCACGAGCTGCCAGATCACAGTAAGCAACTACATGTTAAGTGCTACGCCAAACCCCCTCAGAAAATTGTGCAAGTTCAGTTTTGTTTAGCTCTCTGTCGAATATAAATACCTCTTAATGATGCATTTATGCTTATTTCAAATATTTATGCATCGTTGGAGAATTCGGCGTTCATAGTTTACTCCTCCCCCTCCCCCCCTCACTGGACTTTATTCACTGATTCAGAAGTAAAGGGGTCAGTGTTCAGACGCAGCTTCCATGGGGAGGCAGGCATGACTCGTCTCGCTGCATGGAACAAACCGTTCTTATGCATTACTGAGTCGCCTTGCAGTGTTTTCTCTTCAAGGTGTTACATCGTTTGACATCGACTGACATGCTTCCGGATGTCTTCGTTGACATGCACACAGAAAACCCACCCTTAATTCGTCACAGCCGCGGAAACATCGACAACAAAGAGGGTCACGTCTTCTTTTTTAACACCGCTGAATGTCTCACAGAAAAGTACTCCTGACAGCACGTTCACACATCGCACAAATGCTGCACACACTCACCTTCCACGCTCTTCGGAATGCTCGCTTTGCATTGTGGGAAATGGAGTTTATAAAATGCGCGCGGCGGTGGGTGAAACACGGCCGTGCGAGTTTCAGAGAACTACAAATACCAAAGAGTGATGGGACGATGCTCTGTGATGCGTTCAAGGCGGATAGGAATTATTTTGACAGCTTTAGCTGTAATGAAAAAACACATTATTTAAAACTTATTATGCTTTGTTATTGATATTGTATTTACTCTTTCTATTAAAGGGAGTCTAATGGTGATAAAAAATGACTATTTTATGACAGAGATATGTTCAGCAGAAACATAAATGCCTACAGTAAAAGCATTAATGACATGGTGTAGTTACCTCTATGTTAGAAATCTTAACTGATGTGATACTGAGTTCATCTCCAGCTATCTAAGCATAAATTGATAAAGTCTGACATGTCAAAATACACTTTTTTTAGAAAACAATTTAAATGGGGCATCCAGAATCAGAAATACTTTATTAATCCCAGAGGGCAATTTGATTTTTACAGTTGCTCCAAAATATACAATACAGCAGTAGAAATATAGTAATAAATATATTAATCAAATAGAATAGGAATGTAAGTAAGATATCAATAATAGGTACAATAAATATTTAGTCAGATAGAATATATACACACCTTATAATATATACACATCCTTCAAAATATCCCGTGTTTCTTTATTGAAAACATATCCTTCCCACCTCTTTACATTTATCCTACATCAGAACCAGCTAAAAAAACAAACAAACACAAAAAAGTGAAAAATATTCTCATTCCAGAGGTCCAATAATTCAAACTTTTGAGTGTGATGCTCTGCAGAGCAGCTCGTATTTGCAAATTAGAAAAATACAGCATTGGAAGAAAAAGTCTAGCTATGCAGAGTTGCACATCACAGCCATCATGGGACCCATTAACACCCCCTATCAATTTAAAAAGGGGTTTAACAGACAAGGGTGATTTTTGGACAAGCCCAAATTGGTGAATGACAGCACGATACATGAACAGCTGCAAAGTTTATGAAGCTTTTTATTTCAGTTGTAAATTAATTGCCATGAAAGTGAAAAAAAGAGCGTTTTACTGCCAGACATCCACGAATACAAGACTTCTGTCATATAAAAAGTAACAATTTGTCAGCCTCAGCACGAGAGCTTGATAGCAGTAGATACATGTATTGATGAATTGTCAGCCAGATGTGAGAGAGGAGAAGTCAGGCAGCATCTGCGCTGCAACAGACTGACACACCGTTAAAATGTCTTATTTGTTGAGAGAATCACGATCCTGCCTTTTAAATCTCAGTCTCACAGCTCGCACTCTGAAGGGGGATCATCATTCTGATCGAACAAAAGATTTTAACACCTCTGAAGCTTAAAGACAGCCATATTTTCTATTTTCCACAAGTACAAAGCATTACATTGAAACCCTGCTATAAAAGTAAGGCGTATCCATGGAGATGCTTCTCTGCCACTTGGTCAAGATAAAGATCACTTAAAAAAATATATATATATCTCCAACATGTTGTAGGCTAGTTTGTAATAAATGTGCAGTACAGTATAGGTTGTTAGAAACATGGATCGACATGGGGCCAACAAAGAACAGAAATCTTAAGATTTTCACACAATTATTGCACCATTTAGCGCTTTCTCAAACATTTTCACACATATGCTGCAAAGGGAGCAATTATGTAAACTGCTATTTTAAGGTGGAAAGGTTACATATTGTTGGCATAAGAGGCCCATGTTGCAAAAGATGGATCTTGTGGCAGTAAATCAGTAGAACAGGATGTCAGCAGATAAAATGGTAGTGAGCTCCCCACAAAGGACATTTAAAAGTCTGTACCAAATGTTATGACAGCATATTCGTTTTTTCAGATATTTTATCCCAAAGGCAGAATTCTGAACCCTCTTGTTTGCACTAAAGTAAATTCCAGGGAATCACATACTCCTTCATTTCCTTCAATAATCCTGTAACACTGCAAATGTGTTACACGTCAAAGTTAACATATTCACACTCAACTGTGATTGTAAGGCCTAGCACCACTTGGGCGGGTATTTTTGAAAACTGAGTTTTTTCTGTGCACTTTTTCCTTTCGTACACAAACAGCGTTTTAGGTCACTGAAATGAGCGTGATCTAGAAACACAGTTAAGCAGTGAGTACAGTATGTTATTCTTCTCTTCTCTAGTCCCTCAATTAAACAACTTTTATACACGAGGGGAGGAGTCAGCCGGCCGTCCGGGTGATGTAAACAAAGTGAAGATAGGACTCTGAAAACTCTGAAAACATCAGAGACAGTGGGACTCGGGTGTTACACCCATTGTAGACAGTCATGACTCACAGAGTTATTTTCAGAGGATATAATTGATTTCTATTACATTTAAGTGTGAAAAATCACATATAAAGCCTTTAAGGTGTTTGTGTAGACCGGGAAAACGGCATTTTGGGCTTGTAATGTCATGCTGTGTGCTGGTTTCTACTCTTTTTGACGTCATTGTGCGACACTGTCACTTTAATTTGAGATTATTGTGATGTCAGACGTGGCCAAACTAGCGCTGGTGCTAATGTTGCTAACTGGACTTTTAACATGCTAACACATAGCCACACAGTTACTCTCCCACTATGTTGACGAGCGGAGACACCTGAATGGACATCTTTGTAAACAAAATGATCATCGGAGAGGAATGGTGATAAAATTTGAGCAAGTCAAGGTCATCGCTTTTGACTTGACGTGCTCCTGACAGGCGTAACATTTGCGTTTTGCGTTTTCATGTGGACGAAGATGTTGAGAAGTAAGCCAGTGGAAAACCTCTGTTTTAAAAAATACCCGCCAACATGTGGACTAGGCGTAAGACAACACCACCACCGACTGCAATCTATCCCACGATCCCTGTGCAACATGAGAGAGTGATCACTGTTGTTTTTACAATTTCACATTCAGCCTACATTTAAAACGCGTCCCAAAAAAAGATACCCTCAAAAAAGGGAGAAATCCAGAATGAGAGAGTGGTAATGCTTTGCAAAATCCCAAACTGGCTGTTCTCTTCTTTGAAGCTTCATATTTATTCTAAATGCAGCTTTGATAAGGCATCAAAAGTGCAGCGCCTTCTTTGTGGCAGCAAACAAACACCCAGTAAAACAAACAAAAAAAAAGACATCAGATTATCCATTTCTAAATTTACCCCCCACCCCCAAGTCTTGTTCAGAAAGCTCTACAGCACATGCCAAAATGTGATTTCCACAGAAGTGAAGTGAAAAAGAAAAAAAGCTTTTGCTGATATTCTTTATCAAGCATTTCTGTTGTTACATAAGGGTTGAGTCATTCTTCATGTTTCCAAGGATGAGAATATTATGTTGGTTTTTGGTGCAGGTAATATAAACGCTCCCTAAGCTGCTTTGCAACCACGGAGCTGATAAGCAGACAGCCTCCACTGTATTCAACCCCTGTGTTAGAAAAACACTTCTACAAAATGCTGTTCACTCGTCTAATTCATCTGTAGTCAGAAATACAACACGTGTCACAGCTTCTGCCCACAAAGAACACCACACTATTAAAAACCCACACAATGTACATGATCCTGCTTATTATTTGGCCACGTTTCCACCAGGGCCGTTCGGTTCATGTTTAGTTCACTACAGCATCAAGTTATTGGTGTTTTCACTGTCAAGAGTTGGGAATGGTACCAAAAGTATCCTCCTTTTTTTTTGCTACTTATCTGCTGGGGTGCATACCAATCTGACCCTGGAGGCTGGAGCTGGACACACTGCAGTCGGTTTATTGGTGGAAAGAATCGTCACTTCCTGTGCGACATCAGTAATAATGGGTAAACACAAATCACCCCATGGTTAAATATCCTGTGGATTTGAAGAGAGTAATCTCAAGGCTGTTTTTTGTTTTTTTGCGGCTAATGTCAGCGCATAGCACCGCCCAATGGACGACCTTGAAGGTGTATACCTCGGCTTCACGTCCTCCATTGTTGCATACAGTTGTAGGTGGAAAAGAGGCATAAAGTATGGAGACTTCTATCCGTCAGGTCTCGAGACATAAAAGGAAAAATTTCACATATCACTGGAGTTCAATTATCGGTGGTAGATCATACATTTTCACCAGAATAAAACCCTTCTTTCTGTTTTTTGGAACATTTGCAGCACACGAGAAAGAATAAATATGGGGCGGCTGTTGCTTAGTGGAAGAGTGGGTCTTCTGTTTCTCAACTGGATGGTCAGGGGTTCAATACCCAGCTCCTGCAGTTAATTGTCAGGATAGGATAGGATAGGATAGGATAGGATAGGATAGGATAGGAAAGGATAGGAAAGGATAGGATAGGATAGGATAGGATAGGATAGGATAATACTTTATTGATCCACAGAGGGGAAATTTGGGCGTTGCAGCAGCACAGACAAGTAAGGTCAAAATACACATTAAACAGAATAGATAAGATAAGATAAATGAAAATAGGGGGTATTGCAAGTACAAAATGAATGATGAAACAGTGCAAAAATATAGACGAAAGAAAATAGACGAAATAAAGAAAAACGTGTCAGAGCTGCTGCAACAGGCTGCCGACTCTCAGCGCCCGTTGACGAAGAAAAAAAAATGTCCAATGTGTCCTTGGGCATTATTTAATACTAACAGACACTTTATATAGCAACCTGTGCCCATCAGTGTGTGAATGTGTAGGTGTGACCTGTTAAAAGTGCTTGAAGTCAGAAGACTAGAAAAGTCTGTACAAGCTCAAGTCCATTTACCATTTACATATTTGCTTCAGTTTAGGACAGAGAGTTGCTTTGTTGTTCAGAGGAAAAAAGTGAGGGATCCCTGAACCAGAAGGGTCCTCTTGTGAACATGGTGGGCCGGCTCTCACAGGACACTACAGGGCACAGCAAACCTCCATTACATCCTTCACCCTGCAGATACAAGTGACTCCTACGCACACTTTGAGCTCACTCAATGACAGGCTGGACCGTGTGATTGGCAGCTGATAACAGCCATTGCCAGTGGTCTTTCCGGGGCCTTGGGATTTGGCCCCGTTTTTAATGCCCTGTTCCTCTGTCTCAGTTGATGAGCAGCAGAACTCGTCCATCAGGCTAGCTGACAGAGACTGAGCGTCAATCTGAGACTAATACTCTTTACTTCAGTACTTTGAAATGGAAGAGTTTCAGGTTTACCTCACCAGGACTAAAGCAGCATAAAACACGATTTATCTCTATTTGAGTAGTTTACACAGATGTTTGTACATGTAGATGTGAACCCTGAATGAACCCCGGAGACTTTACTTCCTTGATTACAGTTGCTGTCAGATTTCTCCGATTCCAAGTCTGAATCATCTCCTCCGCAGTCGACTGTGTTTGGTATTTCTTTTTTTTTGTTCATTACTGCAAATGCAGAACCTTAGTAAGGACACAGAAACAGATTAACGCCCAAGTGAAGGCTCAGTGTCTTTTACTTCAGCACAATGACGACAGATCCTGCTGTGGCTAAATCTGTTCGTTTAGTAACAAGGTTGTCTGGATCTTATTGGGCGCTTTGTGATGTGTCTGCCTTATTGTTTCCATAGCTCTTATTTTGAAAAGCCCAAAACATTGTGTTGACCTTTTTTGTACAACGGACACAACACCAGTTGGGTTTTTAGAAACATGATGATTCAGTGAAGCCATGAAGAGATGCTTCCATACAAGATGCACTGAATGATTGAGGATTAACATAAAAACTCTTAAAATCCTTCTTTAATCTCTTATTTTTCAACCATTACCGCACGCACGCCACATGCAAAGACTTCATCTGTTTGTTCATTCGTTCATCCGTTAAATATGACTTTTTTTTGCGCTGTGAATTTCAGTTTCCTTTTGCAAACAGTATCTGGTGGTTTTGTATTGAAGGTTAACAAACGGATGTGGGGTTTTCTTTGTATTGACGAGCTGCTGACTCAAATCACAACACTCAAGAGGATTGTCCATTAATGACTCGCAGTGAGCCGGATTATTATTTTTTTTCCCAGAGCTACCCCTCCTTACTCGTTCTTCGTCCGTTTACGCGAGAGACAGAGAGGAAAATAGAAAAGGGGGCGTCGGGGTATAAACGTTGTGTCAGGTCGCGCTGCGTTGTTGCGTCGCTCACAGGCAGTTAGGACACTCCAATAGAGAACAAACCACATGACGTATTTTTGTAGGCCAACCCGGAAGTAGCATCGCCATGGGGTCTAACGAGAATTCGCCTATGGGATTTTTTATTGGATTTTGGATCATTGCAGAAAATAATCTCTGTGGCAAAGGCACGTTTCTGAAGCGTTGGCGTTTTGTTCAGCAGGATAATCTTCACACCGTTTTTATGATGTTTGAAGCGTTAATGCGGCCGACAGAAGTAAAAAGCTAACGTTATGCTACAAGCTAACTACACCACGGTCGGATGATTGTGACATCACTAGCGTTATGCTTCAGACGATCTCCGATAAACTAATCCACGTAGCTTAATAAATAGTTTGCTAACATAATCTTCACCTTAACCTAAAGATTAAACCTACAGGAGACATCTCCGACTAGTGAGAGAGTTCCCGCCCTCTGTGTCCGGCGTGATGTCCCGGACAACCACTGTAGTCACATTTAGCCACTTGTTAGCAACCGCCTTTTTAAAGACGAGTAAAAACTTCAAACTTCACAAGTGGAGGTATTACCTAACATAGTTTATGTGGTCTAACAGAACACCAACATCTCTTCAGCTTGTGTTCACCACAGACCTTATTTCAGGCGTCTAACCACAAACCCATTCATAATCCCCGTTGACTTTTAGACCCGATGGCGCTCAAATGCTAACTCACGTCCGGGTTTTAGGACTCATTCCTGTGGCGCTCTATAGGAAACAATAAATTCATCCATTCATCCATTTTATTGCAATGGTAGATTTGTTGATATATTTCCTTAAAGTCCTTCTTAAAGGGATAGTTGTGTATTTTTGAAATGGGGTTGTTGATGGTACTTATCTAAAGTAAGACAGGAGAGAACGACAGGAGCGCTTTGATGGAAACGAGGCTTTACAGCAATGCAGGCTGGGTAGTTTGCTTCATGTAGTTCAGCTATTTTAGAGAGAAAAAACAACGTGGTGGGTAAATGTACACTATACTGTAAAAAAAACTTTCAGAGCTGTTTTTGTTGGCTGTCATTAAAGGCTTTATATGAGATTTTTTTGATCCAGCAGATGTCGCCCTTGAGCACCAGCATGAAACCAAAACAACTCGCGCTGCATTGTTGTGTTAGCATGCTAATGCTAGCGATCTTTATTATGCTCGTATCTTCACACTGCATGTAAATTTACCTGAAATGAGCGTGATCTAGAAACACAGTTAAGCAGTGAGTACAGTATGTTATTCTTCTTTTCTCTAGTCCCTCAATTAAACAACTTTTATACACGAGGGGAGGAGTCAGCCGGCCGTCTGGGCGATGTAAACAAAGTGAAGATAGGACTCTGAAAACTCTGAAAACGTCACAGACAGTGGGACTCGGGTGTTACACCCATTGTAGACAGTCATGACTCACAGTTATGAGTTATTTTCAGAGGATATACTTGATTTCTACATTTAAGTGTGAAAAATCACATATAAAGCCTTTAAAAAGACAAAAACAACCAAACATAAAATATAGTTTTAAACTAACACTAACACTAATCACTGCATGATGATATAATCCATGATCTGCACGATATGTTTACACATGTTTCTGTCGTTGAAGAGGAAACTAAGCCAGAATCACAAACTTTTTTTCAGTAAAGTATACATTTAACCTGACATTGTTGTTGGATTTAGAACATCTTCACAGATCCGCGATGTTGCTTTTTGGATGTTACATGGTTTTGTTGTTTTGTATTTTTAGCTTATTTCTACTCCTGCCAAGAATTTGAAGTTCTTTAATGAGCCTATTGGTCAACACTGGCACACTGACATTGATACTTACCACTTGTCACTGGTCTCTTTCTTACTTTTCCCTGAAGAGAGACTTCCGACGGCCGTAAAATGTAGAACACAACCTTAACAACTTGAAACCTTTCATTCTTCTTCTTCTTCTAATGAATTTCCAGCAGGCTGTACACTTCAAGGCGTAATGCTGCCCTCAGCCGTAATTCAAATGAATTGATTCACTTTCGGTTAAATTCTCGGATATAGTCCAGTGGTCTACAACAAATTTAAACCTTTCCTCCTTCTTTTTTTTTTTTTATGACAGTTAGCAAAGTACTTGCAGGTGCATTACCGCCACCCTCTGGACTGGAGTGTGGGTCAGAATAGCTCTGTGACACTGAATTCACGAAACCTTTCCCAAAGCATCTAGCTTCCTGCTGCCGCTAATTAGGTTGACAAGTCCAAGGAAGTGGAATCACAGACAAATAATCAAATAACAAATACTAACACAAAAACAACACCATATGGAGATCTGATTTAAAAAAAACAGAATATTTACACTGATAGAAACCCTGTAATTAAATCACAAACACTTCAACTGAAAATATTAATTTATATTGTTTGTGCCTGTACTCAGCCGCCATATGACTCTAATGGTTTGCTCCTGCAGCTCTTAAGCAGGTGCTCTGACCTCTCACAAGCTTTTGCCACACGCCCCCCTGCTGAGGAGACATCCAGGAAGAAGTGAGTACTGACTATGTTTGAATCAGCTGTCTGAATGAGCTTTGATAACCAGCAATACAGGCAAAGCAAAAAAACACAATAAGATGAACTTTGACCTTCACTGTGCTTTCTTTTTCTTCCCAATCTCCCCCCAAAAAAAGGATTGATGATGAGGTTAAAGGTTTATTTTTTGGGGGTCTTTTGTGCCTTTATTTAGAGATTGGACAGTATAGAGTGGAAAATTGGGGAGAGAGAGAGTTGGGAACAGACATGCAGGAAAGGAGCCACAGGTCGGGTTTGAACCTAGGTCACATGCTTGGAGGACTTCAGTCTCTGTGCATGGGGCGTGCGCACTAACCACTAGGCTACTGGCGGCCCAGTTTTAAAAAAAATAAAAACAGCTTAGTTTTCCTCATTCCTGGTTCTGGGGACCCACTGCCCTGCGTGTTTGAGATGTTTCTCTGTTCCCACTCACCTGATTCAAATGATCACCTTGTCATCAAGAAGCCTGATAATGACCTCTTGATTTGAATCAGGTGTGTTGGAAGAGGGAAACGTCTCAAACAGGCTCTAACAACTTGGATCCCTGTGCAGGACTGGGATTGAAAAACAGAGTTAATTCAATGCAAGGTCTGGTTCTCTGTAACATGTGGGAACATCTGATTTTTGTTGCCTAGTCTGAGCCCTTTGTCAGCTGTTTCACCTTCCTGCTACATGACACTAGACCGTGCTAAGCTTGGGAGGGGAGCAGTCTGATCTTAGTAAATTTAACTTCATCTGTATTTAACTTTACTTCATACTCGCTGTAGCGAGTGTGTTTGCAGCACTTGCAGCTGCCCTCACAGTGCATTTTCCCCAGTGTCTATTGTACCCTAGAGCTAACTGTGGTATAGCTGTATGACATATAGCTATACGTCATATGTCACTTCTGTGATGTGACATATTACATCATGATACTGGCATGAGATCTCTACAGTAAGACATCACAGCTAAACAGCACACGTGACATGTGATATCGACATATGGAGCATGCACAAAACTCCTGAACCATTTTTGAACCAGCCTGATTTTGCTTAAAAAAAGGCATTTTAACATGGGTGTTAATGGAACTTTTTGGGCTTTTGCAGCCAGCAAACTTTTTTTTTCTAATTACTCAATGAATTAAGCTTAGTAGTTTTTTTTTAAAGTAGAAAAATATACACAGGAATATCACATTGTTTTAGATTATTTCAGTAGGTAAAGTATGATCAGTCGGGATAGAAAGGGTAAATCAATGCTATTCATTTCTTTGTGTATGCACACAAACTTCATGTCACCCCTGCGTAAGTCGGTTCCCCCAGTTTGCCCCCCCCCCTGTAAAAAAAAAAAAAAAAAAAAGTCCATCCATGCCTCTGTTCTTGGAGAGTCAGTCAGAGGAGATGGATTAACCCAAACTACAGGCGTTTTACCCAACATGCTGGAGATAGTCTGTCCATGTGAAACCTTTTAAAAGAGTGGTGTAACTGTTTTAACCCAAAACTTTATTTTCTCGAACACTACCCATGGAGTTTGTGTGTCTAAAATGAACCAACAGGTGCATCTGTCTGATACCTTACATGCACTAGTATCAACTCTGGCGAAGCTAAATGATATATTTTGGGTCTCAAACACCAGTAAGGTTTGGCAAAGCACTCTGTGATGATAAAAGTGTTGGGAATACTTTCACACGGCTTCAATAAATTGGTCACCCATAATTTGAGGATTATAGTTTTGCGAAGAATGAAAAAAGGGCATGAGAGAGATGTACACAATTTTGCTCCTTTCTCACCTCAGTTAATATTTTCTTAATTAGAAATTGTGTAAAAAGCCCCTCAACAAAAAAAAAATTCCAATAAGGTCACAGAATTTCTTTTTTTTTTTTTTTAAACCAGCCTTGTATTTAAGACATAAATGCATCATTCTTATTCAATCATCTTTTCTTGCCTTTGGGCAATGAATCATCATAGCTGTCTACTTGGGATACCTTAAGTGGAGACTACTGCACCTTGCGTTGCCTTAAATGATGCTCATGATTGATTCAATAGACCTAATAAATCAGAACAGACTTCCAGGCAGGGTTTCCTTCTCGGACAAATGACTGGTAAGAAATGGCTGATTTTTCTAATGTGGATCTATATTTGGGTCATTATCAGATTCAAAACGCCCCGGCACCGCCTGCAGAGCGCAGATCTATTATTACCTATTATTATGGGACATGTGCGTGCTATTAAACAGAGCGACTGTGCGTTCTCTCAGCCGGCGCTAGGATCCAGAGGAATGACCCCCCCCCCCCCTTCTCTCTCCTCTCATCCCTCTCTCTCTCCATCTCTCTCTCTCTCTTTCTCTCTCTTCAAGACTGTTTTAAAGTCTCTGCCAGACTTGGGCTCCCACGCTACTTCCTGGACGGACGGAGGAATGGAAAGCTTCCAGAGTCTCTCCACCACCTCCACCGACAACACCGACTGTCCCCTCTCCGTGTGCCCGACGAGCGCTGCTGCCTCCACCGCCGCCGCCGCAGCCGCAGGAGCGACGACGCGCTGCGTGGACCATCGCTGCTAGTCTCCCTCCAGCCGGCTCTCTCTCCCCCTCTCTCTCTCGCTGCCTCCATCACCATCCGTTATCCCAGTGTTATGCTCTTCTCCAGGAATACCGGGGGGATTTTGGGACGAAAAGACTGTTTCTGACTGGACCTCTAAACACCTCTCTCTCTCCCGCCCTTCACCTTCCACCGTGCCCAGTTCTCTCCGTCCGCGCTGCGTCTCCGGCGCTGCTTTTTACGCAGCGAAGGCGTCGCTGATTCACCCGCAAAAAAAAGGGGAAAACTCAACAGTTGTTGTTGGTTATTGTTTTGCATGTCGACGCGCACAACACTACCATGTGGAGGTTACTGCAATCGTGCTGTTGCTGCTGGTGGATTTTCTCCTTCGTTTTGCCAGCCTGCGTGCTTCTCTGGGCCGACTGTCATCCTGGTAAGTTTCGCACCCTTACAAGTCCAAACACTGGTGTTTTTTTTTTTTTTTTAGTGTTCGTGTCTATGAAGGAATGTGGCTATTAGTGTGGCATTGCCAAGAGAGGAAGAAATCTTTAATATGCTGGCAGAATACAGTCAGTGCATTCAGTATCCTGTAACGGGGCACTGGCTGGTTGTGTTTCGTGCCTTGTGACTTGACGCGCTTCCCCGGCACCGGCACGTCGACTGGAAACCCGCCGGGGAGGCAAGAAGCAATGAAATCATTTGAAATGCTACTGAGTGAACCCTCTCGTGCAAATTCAAAGCACAACTTTTATCACAGGAGCATGCCGTGTCTTTTTAATTCCACAAATCCTCCCGGTTGTTGTTCCCTTTTTCACCCATCAAAAGCAATCGGAACAGGGGGAAACATTACAATGCTCCAGGATGCCATTAATGGAGCAGAAAGGCACGGCAGGTTGGCGGCTGGTTCGGTGCTGTGGGTACATTAAAAAACACGAGAGAAAGATGTGATGTCTTGTCAGCCCGGCGGCGCGTTAGCCAAAGCCCTTATCTCACCGCCTGAAGCAAGACAGCAGGGCTGTGAAGTCGCTTCACACACACACACACACACACACACACACACACACACACACACACAACCCGCAAATTGCAGTTGAGGCTCAAATCCGTGCAGAGGGGAAAACCAGAACTCGTGTGTGTGTGTGTGTGTGTGTGTGTGTTTGGGTTGACATGCAGATCCCTCAGAGGAGACCCGCAAAAAAAGATCTGACTCTAGATTCATTTAAGGTGGTGAAAAAAAAGCGTCCTAAATCCATCTAATTGGGCGAATCTAAAGCTGTTATGTAATCTAAGTGAACAACTGCTTTCCTACATTCAGTAGAATTCCATCATGGGAAGCCAGCTGCTTCAGTTCCAGTCATGTCCAAAACCTTCAGAGTGGAAAACCCTTAGGAGACAGCACCTGAATAGAACACCTGAAGAGAAAACAAACACCGCCTCTGTTCGCTTTTAGACTCAAACTACAACGAGGAGAAATCAGCTGGAAAAAAACACACAAAACAAATCAAACTTGACCTTGAACAAAACTGTCTATATCCACTTTATTCCTCCAGCTGGAAGAGACTTCTAGAAATGACCTCCCAAACACTTTGTGACCCCCGCCGTCCAACACCAGACGCTTCATGTGTAAAAAGTCTCGAGTTGCAGCAAATTCTCACAAAACCCAGTTACTTCATGCCAGTCCCAGAATAAAGACGCTCCTTTCTGGAAGCATCAGTTTCCCCCCCCCCCCAAAAAAAGATTTAAAAATAGAAGTTGGACGATTAGTTGAATGTCCCGATGATTCCTCACCTCGTGTGTTATTCAGCTGTTTTTTAGGGGGAACTTTCAGAAGATAATAACCAAGTTTAAAAGAAAAGATGCATCTGTAACGTGGGTTTGTAGATTGCCAGAGAAGTATTTATAGTTCATGTAATCAGCTCGTCAAAAGGCTGAAAGATAAATAATGATAACATTTAAAGCCTCAAGATGACGAGCAGTGAATCCATCGCCGGTTTGAACCAACTCAGCCCCGCTCAGTCACTATTCTTTATCCAAATCAGAGTATTGCATTAATGACTCCATTAGACCCTCTGATGGAAATGTGGATTATTTTGCCCCCCCCTCCCTCCTCCAGTCTGAAGAGCCAGCCTAGTGTTAAGATTCAGCAAGCTTGTGTCGGAGCCCTGTAGCTGTCTATAGATATGACACGTTATCACAGAGCCGGTTAGTCAGACAGCATTAGCCTACTTTTTTTTTCAGCCTCGCCTAGATTAGTTCTTATATTTCTTTTGAGCCGGCAGAGATGTCATGAAACACACACACACACACACACACACACACACACACACACACACACACACATATATAAAGAGAGAGAGTCTTGCCCTGCTGACCGCACAACACAGCCACTGCTCCAACACATCCATGTCAGTTTTAATGCGCTCAGTGTGCGACTCTCTTGTTGGAGGTTTTTCTTTAAAAAAAAATAAATGTTGTGTCCTTTCTTCTCTGTGTCGCACATTGACTCTGAACACGAATCTAGAGAGGAGAAATCAAGTGAAGTGAGCCGAGAAGTGACGGAGGGAGAGCCGCTGTGAGAGATGGATGGCTCTGACGGATTGATAGGATGGGGAAAACAAATATTCCCACAGGTTGAGGATTAATATTCACACATTCTGGTCCTTGAAGAAAATCCATTTTTTTTGTACTTTTGAGCATGAAGTCTCATGTAACAAATATTCTAGATGAATGAAACAAGATGCAGTTTTTACGTTTGAGTGAATATGCAACGATCAGTGATCAATGACGGGCTCAACAGCAGCTTTAAACTCCCTCGTTTTAGTGACTTTAACTCAATAAAACAATGAAAATGAATGTTGTCAAGAGCTAAATACATTCATGTAGGCTTTGCATATTAAAACATGATTCATTTGAAAACACTACCTGCTGTGAGAGGAAATGAAAAGAGACATTAAATATAAAATAGCTATTAAAAAAGAAATAGATGCTTTGAATAGGTAGAGCACAGAGGAACTGAGTTTTCAGATTGTGAGGCTTTTGCCACGTATCTCTGGGAAAGTGAGCATCGTCACCGGCATGCAAATCCACCCTTCTAGACGTCAAACCTTGATGATCTCTCTCTCTCTCCCTCTCTACTTGACCTCCTCTCTCTCTCTCTCTCTCTCTCCTCTCCTCTCCCCTTGACTCGACCGCATGCCGTCATGATACCGGGGCTCGGAGCGAGCTCAAGGAAAGGCTGGTTGATGTTAGCGTCTGGCATATGATGCTGTAGAGACAAGAGATGAGTGTGCTTTCTCTCCTGCTGGGTACGCTCATCCTCAGGCTCTC
The DNA here is from genome assembly GCF_963930695.1 of Labrus bergylta. Lineage (NCBI taxonomy): Eukaryota > Metazoa > Chordata > Actinopteri > Labriformes > Labridae > Labrus > Labrus bergylta. The sequence continues at coordinate 29,477,810 of NC_089199.1, forward strand.
AAGCTCCCGCTCTTCTTACCTCCAAGCCGACTCTCTTCTTCTTTTTAAAAAAAAATGAATAAGGCTCTTAGCTGCAGGTTGGGATGAAAAGCAACGGGGAAAGGGAAGGGATCGGCTTTCTATTAGGAAAAAAAAAAAAAAGTCACTGGTGGGCCACATGCATATGCGGATGGATTTGGTGGTTGAGGATCTACAGACAGATTTAAGGGGGGAAAAAGTTGAAGGTTATGTGGTGATAGTGGAAAATGTTTTAAAAGATTCACACTTTTCTTTTTCAAGAATGTCATTAGTAAGGTATCGAAAGAAGAGCCTCTGCAAATACACATCAATACATCCATACACATGCATCTTTGAGGAATGGGTTGATTAATTCTGCAGACTTTTTTCTAATATCGCACCTTGTTTGTGTCACATGGACTCCTAAAAGTTTACATTTTCAAGAGAAATAAATAAATAAATAAAGAGTAGAATACGTTATTTCAACTTTGTTTCCGATGTATTTCAGCTTATTTAAGAAAATGATTTCAGTATTTTGACAATTATAACTGTGTAGATGTGCTTAAGTATAAGAAGAATACGTTGGAAAGCTGGATTTGTGATACTGAAAAAGCTTTTCATTCCACAGTTTTCAGAGAGTGACTTTTACAGTTAATTATAAAATGGTTGTCGTTGAGTGTTTTATTCTGGTGCTTTGTCATGATGGATCAGATTTTTATATCTGATATGGAGACCCTTGTGTTCAAACTCAGGGTGACTATTTAACCACATCTCTTTTTTCTGCCTCATCATCAAAGTTCCCTTTTTATTATAATTTAACCTTCCTGAGTTAAATGTGGATGGATTAAAATGATATTATCGTTCATAAAAGCTGTAAAAACAAGGACGATAGAAGCTGACTGAGAAAAAGCGCCAGTTATTTACCATCTCTTCACGTTGGAGCCGTTCTGATTCCTAAAGCACCCAGCTCATCTTTGAAGCTGGGAGGCTATTACGATGCTCGCAATTACTGCCTCTGCTTCCAACCTGCATTGTCGGGGAGGAGGAGCGGTGGATGAGCGCTTTATCCTCGGAGCTTTCCAAGAGTAGTAGAGTGCATTGTTTACTCTGGAGTCCACCCTAATAATGTCACAGCTCCCTGCAGAGCAGCAGCAGTGATTCTGCCGTTAAAAATACAGGAAGTTTATGCAGCGCTGTCGTGTCTGCAAAAGTGACCTGACTGCTGCCAACATGCCCCCCGGTCGCCCACATAATGGCCGGTTTTGCAGCCTTGCAAACATCTGTTTTTTTTTTTTTTTTTGGGAATGGAAAGCACTGAAACATCACCACAGGGGGGTGCGTCCGCTATAGCTGACACAGGGGCATCACTTTTCCTTTTTTTTTTTCCTCCTCCGTCTGCAGCATAGCGGTGTCAGCATCGAGGCATCACGCCCCTGTCACTGCGCTGCACTTCAGCCCTGGGTTAACCAAACGCACGAGAGAGAGAGAGAGAGAGAGAGAGAGAGAGAGAGAGAGGCAGAAACGGAAAGAAAAGAAAGAAGGAAGACAGAAGAGACAGGGAAATAAAAGAGATGTTTGGCCTTCAATGTGTCGCTCTTTGCTGTGAAAAATGAATGGGGCCCCTGTCGCTCCTGGCTGTGTGAGGAAAAACAGAACAGTCATTGTAATCTCACAACAAGCGCCTGAGCTAGCACATCATATCACCCCTCACAAACACACTCGCCCCTCCCTCCATCCATCTCCCCGTCTTCCCCCTTACGCCCCTTATTTTTGAATTCTCCTGGCAGAGTGTGTGGATGCACAAATCGTGCACCTTTTTATTCTTTTAAATCCAAGGATGAAAAGACGAGTGTGTTGGTCTCTAACCTTTTCTCGCAGCCTTTTTTGTCAAAGTGATAAGGGGGGGGGGGGGAGGTTGACATTTAGGGGACCGGATTGGCTATGCTTCGTGGCTCTCTGTTGCAAACATTATCATCATCGTCATCATCATCATCATCATGGTGCTCACCGAGCTATTATCTGTCCCTCCACCGTGGCTTGCACGTCGGCTCATGGTTCACTTTATCTAGCGAGCACGGGGGGCCAGCCGACGCCAACCCCGGCTCTCCTTTAATAGATTGATTTAAAAGATACGGGGTGTGTGTGTGTGTGTGTGTGTGTGTGTGTGTGTGTGTGTGTTTGTGCATGTAAGATGCAGGGGGGGGGGGGGGGTGGGGAGAGAGGTGCCGGTGTCAGGCAGTTATCCTTGTAGGATGCTGCTTCGGTATCTGTCGACTTGTCATTAGAAGGAAGCTGAGCGAGAGAGAGAGAGGGATCGGGAGCCAGATAACTAGAGAAAAAAAAAGACAAGAAAAAACATCCCTTCTGTTGTGCTATTGATTTTTTTAGCAGGAAATGATGCCGCTTTGTTGCACAAAGGGGGAAACTAAAAGATAAATGGGTCCGATAATGATAACAATAGTAATGATGATATTAAGTGCAGAGGCACTAATGATATCACAGGGATATGATGCGTGTAGCGGAGCATGGAGCATCGCCTCGTGTTGTTCTTTTTTGTCTTGTTTCTCATCTGTTTCTTTTTTTTTACTCTGCATCTAATAATCTCATCTCTCACGTGCAGTGGGAGAGCACTCTGAAAGTGGAAGCAGACCTGGCCTTCATCTCTTGCAGTGCCCCATCGCTTCCAGACTTAATGGGCTGCTGAAAATAAGGCCAAACCCCCTACAACCACTCTTTTCTTTGCTCCTCTACCTCTACCATTGTTCTGCTTCGTTGTTTTAATTAAGTCCACTCCTGGATGGTACATCCTGAATTTTTCAGCCCAGTAAGGCCTGTGTGAGAGCTTCTTTCCAGGAAGCATCATTTTACCCCTCCCCTGCTCCTTAACTCTTCCCCTTCTCTCAGTTTGTTCATTCTGCTTTGCTAAGTCTTCTTCTTCTTCGCTTCAGGCATGGTTTTGTGTTAGCTGCCATATGTTCAATCCCCCCCCCCCCCCCCCCGCCTTTACCACCATCATGCTATTGATGCAGGCAGTTCATACATACGTCTGACTAATACTTCTGGATAAAAAGATCCAGCATCAAGCATGCTTTTAAGCACGCTCTTTCAGTAACGTCCTGATATGCTAATGTGAAGGATTTGTAAACATTAATGAGTCTGACCTTTGTCTACGCCTGTCCTCAGGGGTTGAGTATCAAATCCCCCAAAACCTGGCAAATCATTTCTCATGCACATACAGCAGGTATGGAGCAACAGCAAGTCATTTTCTACCACCAGAAGAATTTAAGTCCAATATCAACTTTTCTTTTAGCTCTGTTTTGGTCTCCACCGACTCCTGAAATAAACCTGGTCCTTTAGCTGCTGAACTATGCCGTATGCATGACCTTGTTTTTTTTAGCATTGTCTGTCTGCTGTTGTCTGCTTGGCAGGTAGTTTACAGTATATTTAACATAGGCCTCGGAAAATGGCTGAGAGGGATTTTTGGGCAAGACAAACCAAAACAAGTGGCTAAAAGAGACAAACAAAAATACTTAACTACTTTTAGCAAAGAATTTCTAGAATTTTCTTATTAACACATCAATTAAGAATTTTCTGACATCCAGAAGGATATTTGTTCCACAGTATCGATATGAAGTGTTGCTCTGATTTCATCGACAAGAACAAACAAACAAAACAACTGGAATATCTGGCTTTTTACCGTCTAAATTCATCGTGTGCTTGTCTAATACTTTGTCCGTCGGCTGGTTGATGATGTGCAGGAAGTGAACATCAAGTGTTCCAGATGTTTCTGAGCTGAAAACAGCTGTCTGCTCCTGCTGTAAACGTGGTAACTGGAAGGTTCTTAGGTGTAAAAATCCAAAACAAGCAGCTAAAAGAGGCTAAAAAACTGTTTTTTGAGGTGACTGATGGGTAGGTCACCAAAAAGCAACAATTATTAAATTAAATTTAGAATTTGATCCATTGCATAAATCAATATACAGAAAGTGAGAACTTAACCAAAGCTTGCATTAGTAATGTTTCTTACTGAGAGTTATTTCCTTCAGTATCTTCATTTTTTAACCCCTGAAATCTGTGAAGTTTAAAGGTGCTGTCAGTTTTTTTTTTTTTTTAAGTTCTGCTGTAGTTCCTGTGTTTTTTTATTTAGCACCAATTCCACCAGGATTCTGAAAACAACAACAAGCTACGGCCTGATAGCAGCAGCCCACTTGGTTTACTAATTTTACCCCGGCTCCTAATAAATTGCGATGTTGCCCGCTGTTGTCGTCATCTCACATACCATGTTATGCATATAAATGCTGGATGTTTTTTTTAACTTTAAGCTGCTAAATGTAGAACGTTTAGAGTCATTTAAACATGGAGTATGAAATCAGTGTGAAGAGACCCTTTACAAAACGAGCAGATGTAGACCCTACACCCATATAGACCCGTGTTAGAAAATAAAAATCCATCTCTCAAAGGTAACGTATATCTACTGAATCTGCATTTGTACAAAAACATGAAGCCTTACGGAGCCCTGCAGGACAGATCAACAGATGTCAAGATTAGATGATTGCACTCATGGCAACAAATCCTCTACACCTCTCTCCTCTTTTGTCTCCATCCCCTCCTGGTTAACCAATAAAATGCTTCAAGGTACCCCGGCAGGCGCTGGTTTGCGTGCAGGCAGAAACACAACACAGAGAGGAATGAAAAAAAAACAAAGAGGGGAAAAAAAAGGAAGACAAAGACAGCTTGAGATGCTGATGAGAGTCGAGAGGTGTACACAGCCAAGTCCCCCCCCCCCCACCCCCCTTTTCTTTTTCCTTTTCATTTTGCTAAGCGTGATGCCAGGGGAGCTTCTGTGTCACTGTGCAGGGCTGCTGCGTGTTAAAAGGAGCTTAGACTGACAGGCTGTCGGCCGACGAAGAGCCTGACGAGACTAACCGATGGCGACACTAAACAAACAGTGCGAGGTGAGGCGAGGAGAGGAGGAGATGAGACGGGGGAAAAACAAACGGACATGACGAAAGCCAAAGAGGGGTTTTACGCCGCACCTGTCCCCGGCGTTGACACTTGTGACTTGGCCCAGTCATTTTTGGAGGCAGAAAGATGCAATTTGACGGGATATTCCCGACAGAGAGGCAGGCAGACGGTTGCCAGGTGGTGGTTATTCTGACCACGGGGCCCGCCTCCCACTCCCTCCGCGCTGCCACCTTGGCACGTCGAGACTTTTAGACAGTTTGTGTTCTTTTGTCAGGCTTGATAGGTGGCCATTCACTCTGGAGCTGTGACAGCTCTCCGATACACTGGTGAAAGGTGTAGATGGGTGTTCCTGCCATTTCCCAGAATGCTTTCTCATTTTGAATGGCGAAATGCACTTCACTCGACTTCCATCAGTCATCCCCGCTGACAGTGGAATGGAAGCAGCTGCTTTCTCCCTGAGAAAGGTGAGAGAAATGTCACCGTGGTACTATGATACGGTGAGCCAGTTAGACAGCGGCCCTCATGTTTTACTCAACAGTTTAGTTAAACATTTTCAAACTCAGCTTCCTACCTCTTTACTTTCCTCATTTGACTCCTTTTTTTATTTACCTCTCATTCTTCCTTTATTCCTTTTGAAATGTGTGTTGTTTATGTTTTGTTGGGTCTCCTGCTCCCGCTCGTTCTTTATTTGATAGTTTGTCATTCCTCATCCTCTTTATTCCTTTCTTTAAGCTTTTCCTCCATCCTCTCTGACCTCCTTCAGTTTGACTCTCCACATTTTTATTTCATCTGTTTGTTGAAATAAACTTTTACTCTTTCTAACTTAAATAAAATATAGTTTTTTTGTCCACCCAATTCCCAACTTGTATACCTTTCCTTTCTATTTGCTTCCCTCTGTTTCCTTCAATCCTACTGAAGATACTTATACTTCTTCTTTCCCCACCCTTGCATCGTCTCTTATACTTGATTCCTTTCTTTTTTTGTCTCCTATTAAACGTACAATATGTAGAGATTTTAGAACATTAGAACATTTACACTAAATTATCTAAATTCATAAATGTACTAAACCTCTGTTATATATTTTTTGTTGAGTACTTACATTACCTCAAATATTTCTAACAGTTATCAAAGCCAGAGAAATCTGTCATTTTATATCGGTAACCGGACGTGTCTTGTTGTGGCAGCCGCCATGATATACACGTCATGTTTATCGTTGCCATGGAAACACCGGATGTTACGTCAAAGGCCGCTGCAGCGAAGAAAGCGTGAGCTGCTACTGAAAGCTGCCGTACTGTTGCTGTATGTGCTGCTGTGATAAAAACGTCATGTAAATTATACTCTGATACATCAGCTCGTCGGTAAACATATTCTCTTCCTCAGGTCGGTTTCACCTGGTCGTCTTGACTACGGTCAACTCAGAGTTAGTTTTTTTTAACAGGGGGTGGGGGGGGAGTAGCAGAGAGAACCACTCCCATGATTCCCCGCCAGCCTGGATGTCATATTTTATTGTTGTTCGATTGATTGAGAACCCCCTGGTGGTGGAATTTACAAACTGTGCCTTTAACCCATTTTTTTTTTACCTTTTCAATAATCGTATAATTACGATATGTGTTCCTGTTCCTCCTTCTTTTCCTTGTTACTTCTTCTTCTCCCTCCCTTGTTCTTTTCTTTTTCATTCATACTGAAGAGTTTGATTCCTTTCTTCGTTCCTCCGAGTTTCTCCCTCTCTCTGCTCACACCGACTTCTTACTGTCAGCACGGGTTATTATTCTGAACACAGCCCAAACTAATGGCTATTACATTTTAATCCCATTACTTACTAGGACAGAAAGTTGTATGTGCTTCTATACACACACACACTTGCACACAAACACACGTTTTACAGTTGTTTAGGGCCCACATTGTAGCATTGGCAATAAAAGTCATTAATGAATTGGGCGATGAAAATTAGGATTCAGGCGGAATCTCAAAAGTTGATTTGAAGTGTTGAGGACACAGAAGGACACCGTTTAATATTTCCCTCCTTGGCTCTTAATGACAAAATAAACAGGATATTATAATTTTATGAAGATAAACGGCCACTTTTGGCAGAGACACAGACACTGAGAGGAAAGCAAGCTCTCTCTATTTACAGCTTGGATCTTTTTTTAATTTATTTTTTGTAATGTTGGCTATCATTCCCGTCAGTGATAATCATCGTTCTCGCTGTGGGTTAATTGCTGAGATCTGGCCGCTGTAAGAAAGCAGTAAAAATTATCCTCATGGGCAGTAAGATATTCACCAGATTTGAACAAATATTGGAGAATACCAATTCAAAATGTCACAACCAGTATCACGTTTCTACAAGCGCTATACTCACTTAATAGATTAACAGATTAGTTGATATGTTGTCAATTTGATGTTGGCGATGTTAGCTTGCATGTTGGCAGAGATGGATAGAAAGGAAGGGGAAATTTGGCGGGCAGTTTTTGTGTTTTGGTTTGAAGGGAAAGCACTTCTACTTGTTAAAAACACATGTATGGAGTGTCAGACATGCTGAACAGAAGAAAGACAGAAGAACTGTGACTCGAAGATAATGAGCACCAGGGACAGCTGCTGGGAAAAGTGGACTTAGTCCTCCCTTTCTTTTACAATAAAGATTATACTTAAAAAGAACCTAGAACCGATTGTTTTACATTTTGCTAGAACGTAGAGAGGCAACCTGCTGGAAAATTTCAAGAAAAACATGCAGTATCTCGAAATGGGTTTATTTATTTCACAGTCCAAGCACTGTAACATCTTCTTTCGTTCACTTCTGTAGTGTTAAAGTGTTGAATACGTACTTTCTTTAGTTAACAGCAACGTAATTGTGACGCTAATTCTCTTAGCCCTTTAATTGCAATTTCCTTACGTGTTAGCACCAATCTAAAGAACCAAGATGAACATCTACCCGTCCCTCTGACAGAGAATAATGCACCAGACGCTATAGTGTGCACACTCGCATATTGATTTATGGTATGTCATTTTGTCATAGCCGTATTCAACAATTTTTTGCACATCCTAGATTTTGCTCAGATCATAAACCTTGTCCCTTTGGGCATACCTAAACATATTTGAAAATTTCATTAATCAGAGGGTTGACTCACGTCACAACATTTAATCTGTTTCCTCTGTTTCCATGGTGATTTATCCTAGTTGAGTTTGCATCTTGTATTGTTCTGTTTGCAATGTATTATATAGTTGGAAGGGTTCTTAATGTGAGTATTTATTGTTGAGTTTGCTAATTAGCTTTAGCATGTGTTGTGTATGACGTCAGTTCACCGCTACCTATTGTCGCCAAGTGACCATGTCTTCTTTTGTTCAGCTCCATCACTTGGCTGAAAAACTAATTCACTTTCTATCAGCATTAACTGCACCTTTTTGGCTTAATGCTAATATGCTAGTATTAGCATGCTAACACAGTATAAATGAGGCCCTGTAATTTAAAAAAAAAGAAGAAAAAGCAAACATATTCTCCAAAATACACATGGACAAATTCTCAAGCTATAAAACACACATTTCCCCAATTAAATCCATTCACACTCGTCCACTTGGTGTTGTATTTTCACGTGTGGTCACAGTTTGCTGTTGAGATAACTATGAAGTGCTTTCATCTGCCTGGTGTTTACCCAACAGTTTGGCTAAGGACATTTGTCCTAGTTTTACTTGAGTAAACTCTAAATCACTGTGTAAAATCTTCTCATAACCAAACAGATTTTATATGAAGATCTTCTCCAAAGGGAGGGCAGAGAGTAAGTTCTGTTTGTAAAAAAATAAATAAAAAAAAAGCCAAATTAGTTTTGCAGTTCAGCTGGGCCGTGGCTGTCAGTGGGCTTTCTCTGGATTACAACCAAGCATTAATTCATAAGGCTTGTTTTACCACTCAATCAGGCCGCTGTTGGGAATGTTCATCCATCAACCCCTTCCCCCCTCTTTCACCACAGACTGCCCCCCCTCGCCTGAAAGCTTTCCTGCCTCTCGCTCCTTAAATTTATTTATTTTTTCCACCCCTCCCCTCCCCTCTTCCTCCCCAATCTCACATAAGCAGCTCCCAAATAAAAGTCAATGCCTGCACTCCAATCTCCGTCTCATGGCTGCCCAGGATTTCTACCTTGATCAAATATTTACAAAGGGAGGACAAACCTCCGTTTTGGCTCGGTTTTTCATTTCTCGTCTCGTGCTCCACTCCATAGAGCCATTCAACTGTGATCCGTCTAAAGTCGATGTTGGAGCTTTGGACCAATATGATGGATGTAGTTGATGTATTTCTGCGAGAAGCAGAGGTTAGATTGGATAAGAGGCTCAGGGTCAGCTATATCTACAATAAAGCCAACTTCAGCTGTCCTTTAAATGACTGTATGTCATTCTGTTGTTACTAAAGGCAACATGGTAAAAAGCGTAGCTGCATTATTGAATCTATACATCGTTTAGAGTGACCATATCTTTGATCTATCGTGTTCACAGTTGTACACGGCCTTGTGGGATGACACTTAAAGAGACATTCAAGCAAATCTCTTCAGTGTGCATCACGCCTGAAGCGCAAACCAATAATGATTAAAAAAGACTCAACATCTTGCGACATTTGGAGTGGCTCCCCTTGAATGAATGGAGAGTTAAAGCTACTGTGAGGAGTTTTTAACTGGTGGAGAAAACAGTTTAAACGAATAATGATGCCACCATGACCTACATAAGAAAGTCCAATCAAATCTAGAGGATTGACTATTTCTATAGAGTTTATATTGCATGTCAATTCTGCTTTTTGCATTTGTTTGTTAACATTTTCCAAGAAAAGGATCCACAGTGAGTGATTTGCTGACTAGAAGCAGGATGAGATTCTCAGTCAGAATCAGAGCTCAACTATGACATCTAAAGAAAAACATTAGCAAAGAGATGAGACATACAGCTTTGTCCACAGGGGTCACATTTATTGATGCAAACCAAGCGGAAACTGTTGAAAAATGAAGTGGGAGTGCAAAAAAAAACAGAAGTTCTGATATTAAATGTGAGCATAGTTTCAGATCATAAGTAAATTGGAGTAATCCCAGGAGAAGTCTGCAGAGCGTGCTAAACTGGTTGTTCTGTTCATGTAATAATTCCCTGATACGAAACAAAGAATTCCACAAGACAGCTTCAAGCCTCTACGTAAGCCGGTGAAAACTCTTCACGTAGGCTCTCATCCCCCAGGACTGGAGAGCAGCCCTTGCCTGGCAGCCCTGCAGTGTTCTGCCCCCCTGAAGACTTCCAGAGAGCTGGCCAATCAGAAGAAAGTGGGCATGTGAGGAGGGGGCATTAAAGAAACGGCAGCTGAAATGAAACCGTTTCAGGCAGAGGCTGAAATGAAGGTTTTTATTGAAGCCAGAATGAGATAAATAAGGAATTTCTGTTCGCTCGAAATCATGCAAAGCTACTCTATAGGTTTCACAGACCAACAACATTGAGGCTAAAATGTTTTATTTAACTCTGGATGCACTTACAGTGTGTTGATGATCATATCTAGCATTGGACAAGTCAGACATCCTCTGTGGTTGGGTTCTTAAAATGGCTATAGTACTACTTACACCAATACAGTCAGTGTCTCTACTGGGCCGCCTTGCCATCACTGAAACCTCCAGACCCTATCTTGTAGTGGGGAATAAAAAAAAAGAAGAAAGCTCAACCATATTCAAGATTAATAACGTGAGAGACTGCTGCTCTCTTCTTGTTCACAGTTGGGATTCGTGAATTGTTTATAGTCAGTTCACTGAAAGTCTTCAGAACGAGTCTCAGTAGAAGTGATGTGAAGACTTCATGTAGCCTTTTCCACGTCTTTATAAGAGTCAAAAACTACATGCAACAACACTCTGTGCAGCAGTGATGTCGTGATGTACTACAGTGCAGTGCTACATAGACGGAGTATATATTGCTAATTCCTAACAAATGACAAATAATACAGAAGATTTAACTTGACTGTGTAAAATCATTGAATTGTCTCAGTGATGTTACTCATTGCTTTCTTATGAAGTGATTTGAAGTTGAATGATTGTGGTGGCTATATTGGAAATGCTATACCAACCTAATGTTTGATCAACCAAGAAACATGCCAAAAGATGGAGATGAGGTGAACCTGAAGCCTCCTGGTAAACAGCTAACGTGCCCATCTGTTATTTCACTCAGCCACAGCGCCTAATTCAGCAAATTTATGAATAACACTTTGGCTTTATATCATCAAAATGGATGTGGTATTAAAAAAACTCACCCCTGGTTTACCGTTCAGTGTGTAAAGAATTGAGCTATCGGTGTCAAATTTGTGATCTGAACCAGGCTGTAAATAAATGTTATTAGTTTTGCAGCTAGCCTGAAGTGGACACAGGAGGAACTGCAGTTTTTTTGCATTTTCACATTGGTTACATTTCTTAACAGCAGAAGTTACCTCTTGGATTTAACAGACAATGCATGTAACCAGTAGTGGTGACGTTGGCTTGGCTAGCATTCATCTTAGCATTCTTTCAATAAGCTGTTCCTAAAAAACATCTCATAACTGTGTGCAATGGAAACCTCCATTTTTATTTCAGTAAACTGTCTACAGTAAGAAAAAAGAAGCGTAACGGCTTCCAATATCTGAATGCAGACCAAACAATGAGTGACTAATTATATATCACTGGTGTGCAAACCGTTAATAATGTGTGTTATACTCAAAGTGGATGGAGAAGCATGGTATTAGTGCATCCTAACACAGTTGACCGAGAAGATCTGTGGTAGGTTTCTAACCCTGGATATCCACTCCATTTCTCCAGTGTAGGCAGTGTTAACAAAGACAGCAAAGAGAGAGAGAGAGAGAGAGAGAGAGAGCGATGTTGTGTCGCACATTGAGTGGAGAACAGTGCAGAGCCTTCCTCATTAAATTCTTGCAGTGGCGTTGGTTTTTCCACTTTAATGCTTGGGAGATGCTGGTTTCCTCCTCCGAGAGATATACAGGGACTTGGAGGAGCCACTGAGACTTGAGTGTAGCCCCAATTTGTCTTAGTTCCAGGGGGATGTGGTTTAAACAGCAATGCCCTCTCCTCTTTGGTAATCTCTGGTGGCCCTTCAGTCTCTATATCTCACATCTCTGTTGTTCTTTAAGCCGCTTTGCTCTTTGGTGTTTGACGTCTTAGAGCTGTCCTATATGACTTCATGTTTTGTTTCGTCTCTCAATCTCCGAGCCAATTCTTCCACTGACCCCAAGTGAGATAAAGCTCTTGCAAGATAAGCACCGCAACTCTTGTTGTTTTTCTTCTTTAAATTACTTGAGGTCCGTGTCTTGACACAAATTGGCACGAGGATTTGACAACAGGTGAATCACTGGAATGCTTGTAGAGCATGACGTTTTAACATCAAAGAAATCAGCCTTTTCTTTTAAGTCCTATAGCTCAGCCTTGAAGTTTCCCAAGGGTGTATGTGTCTCATTAGGTAAACTGCAATAAATGAATGTTCTAGTGTTGCTTTATCAAGTAAGAAGTAGGTTAGTACAAATAGGTGAAAACAGTGTACATCAAAGTAAGATGAGTAAAACAGTTTAATGTGTGTGTTGTCTGTTAGCATCAAAACAGCTCAATAATATGTCCTCATTTATAACATTTATAACATGACTTAATTCCTACGCGTTCACTTTCCAGAAACATGGAGCTGCTGTTGGTTATTGTTGACCATGATATCAAATACAGAAAGTGCATCTCAAACTAGCGTCTCCAGGGTTTATTGGAAACATGTTGTTCAGTATGCTTATGCTAGCGGGGCCATGAGGCTGTTATTTTCAAAGTATTATACTATTCAAAGTCTTCAAAGTTTCAGAAACAAAATCAACAACGCATCAAAGAAAAAACAAACAAACCATGAAGGCACATAGATTTTTAGATAGATTTTTTTAGCTCCTTGGCAGCCTCTTCATTCTTTCTCTTTTGGAATTTGAATCGATGTATGTACAGAGGCGAAACGAGGGTGCGACCAGAACCATTCTAGAAATCTGATTGGCCACTGCAGTGACTGCCCAAAAAGCTTGAACTGTGATTAGCTATTTGCCTTGTTAGAGGTGGGACTTCTATTTAGATAAACTATTTGGGCTAGCCCAAATTAGTTTAAGTTTCCTTTTAATTTCAAGTAGAAAAAATTGTCTTTTTTTTTTGGTATGTCGACTTTGGACATTTATTTGTCAGTCCTGAAGGAATTAAGGGAACAAAATGTAAATGTTGCCACTCTGTTTTGTTCCCCTTTAGATATATATTTTTTTCATATATACATAGGTATATAACATCTGTTTGATACCAAAAACTGTGTTCAAACTGATGGCCACCCCTAAAGAAGTCAATGGCCGAGTTGGGCCACCCCAGTCAAAAAGTCTGGCTCCGCCGCTGTATATGTATCAAATGTCATTGCGACCAATCCTGTAGTTGTTGTGATCCTTCAGTAGAACCAGACCAGTTAAAAACATTGCCATCTAGCTGCTCAACATGGCCGGCTTTTAGACACAGCGAAATGAACATTCAAAAGTCTATTAGACACCGAGAAACAGTCCAGCTGCCTCAGAAGTAAAGCGAGAGAAAAGTTGAGATGGTGACAAAAGAGAGCACCTCCAACTGCAAAGTGAGCGGGACAGCTGGGGTGAAGTCGGGCATGAACCCTGTCAGTTACGCAGACATGCCATGGTTTCACTAATGAACAGGTTTTAAGCTCTGATAGCAACTTTGACTTTGACTTTAATGCAGTCACACTCCAGTTCTCAAGGACGTCTCCCTCTTATCACTTCTACCTGTTCTTTTCTCAGATACATATGGGCAGACACAATGGATCCTGACTGGTTATCAAGCAGTTTGTCAATTAATAATCAATCAGTTTAGGGTTATAATAAATGATCAGAAATAATTATCTTTGCAGTTTATGCAATAAACTGTCTGTTACTGCTGCCAGGCCCCTTATGTTTCTAGTCGGAGCTTGATGGAGGCATTTGTTTGTATTTTGACATTGTACATTTTCAAGTGTTGATTAATTGAAAAACAAATCTATAAGTAAGTGACAATTGATTACAGGACAAGAAATATTCTCTCTTCCTAATGGTCAGGACACTGTGTTAGGTAGATGATGAGCGAATCATTTCACTGGCTGTTTTCTCCTTCTGTCGCAGCAGGGCTGAGGCTTGTCTTGCCCTCTGTGTGCTTGGCTGCTAAATTTAAGATTTCCTGAGCTCGCTGCTCATGTTTGGCTCCTCGTGCCAGATGTTCAACAGATGGGGTTCACTAATATCACCCCAGGGTGCGAAGGTTTCCACTCTAGCTCTTTCAGCCTGTGTCACACTTTGTCTGTCATTTCTATAAGTGTAGCTCTCTGTCTGGCATATTTAAAAAAACATATCCTTTTTTAACTCCCCATCCACCCCTTCTCTTTCTCATTGTTACTCTCCTGTGTTTTAAAGACGTTTAAAAAACTAGAGTAAGGACAGAGAGAGAGAGAGATTCTCAGTCTTGGATTGGGCGAAACCTTCCCCCATTCGTCACCGCTAGACAAGCAGCCGTGTTCCACCTGAAACGCCTTTGGATTTACGCTGCAAACTGCAGCCATCTTTCTTCTGTTAATCACCTCGGGGCTGGGCGCTCCAGCTCGCCACGTCCCCAGGCCGATGGATGACCCGTAGGGGAAATCGAATGGAAACTAGCCAAGCCTGACGCTGGTGTGGTACTTTCAAGGTACCACACTGTGAGTAGGGGAGAATAGGAGAGCAAACCAATTCAGTGTGTGTGAACCAGAGACCAAGGAAAAATCTGCTAATCTGATGCTGTTGATATTTTATTTTCCAGAGGTGAATTCATTTATGAGAGGGATATTTCTTTAATTCCTTGGAACCATTTGAATTTTGATCTTAAACATTGTCAAATCTAATTTTTATATTTTATATTAGCATGAAATGAACATGTTTCCACAATATGAATTCCAATTCAAAGATCTTCATTAAAACTTAAATTTAAAATAACATTTAACATGGAATCAGGTTATTAATCAACAGAACTGATCAATGTTGAATCTTTGAGAACTGTTTCAGTCTAACATTAATAATAATAATATTGATAAAGCACGTTGTTGTTCTCGAGGAGACTGTGAGAAATCTACTGAATGTCCTCAAGTGATGTCACTTGAGTCGGCATCAGTCAGGGCTGAAGTCTGAAAATGTAAATATATGGTTTTGTTGCGTTCGAAAGAAGTGAGGTAGCAAGAGCTTTGTAGCATGCTACTCACGTCTCCTTGACACTTGAGGCTACATTAGCTGTAACTAGCATAACTAATTATTAGCATTAAGGCATTTTGGAAGAGGCTGTCCATTCTTAGCCGAACGTTTTCACGTACAATAATGAATTGGATGAATGTTTTTTCAAATTTGTTGAGTCAGGGTCCCTCTACAGTTGATTTTTTGGTTAAGTCATGCATATTGTCAAAATTAGAAGCATTGTGATTAACTTGCAACAAGTACAGAAGCGAGGACTTTCTGGAGAATGGTACCCCTGGGGGTCTTGGCCGCTGAGGCAGTTCTTCGCTTTGCCTGATTGGAAATCCAGCCGTGTTCCCACTCTCCAGTCGCCAGTAGTTCAAGAAAACCAGATACACTAGAAACCAATCGTGCAATAATATAGAGGAGTAATGCTGTGAAAGCAGGACTGACATGAACAGTGTTTTTTTTTGTGTGTGTTGATGTTGCTGCATGTTCAGAGCCTGTAATGATGTCAGCAGAATCATTGCAGAGCCTCTCTCCACTGCCAAGTGCTAATGAACAGTGTTGGACGAGGACCGATCTGCTCGAGCCATTTGGGTTTGCTTCCACAGCGGGGTATTAGCATTCATGTTTGTATTTTTAAGCTTACTGGAAACTCACTCATCATTTCAACAAAGTACAGAGAGATGGGTAGCTTGTGGTTTTGATGTGATACAAGAACAGCAGCAGATATGATGCTCCCGTGATTGCATAGGGTAATTACAGGTTTGCTGTCGGGCGGTACGGGCTCTACGTGGGTTTTAAATTTAGTACTTATATTTAATGAATTTGACACACTTCCATGATTCTTCAAAATACTCTGCTGTATCTCTGTTGAATGAACTTATATTGTATATATTGAATGTATATTGCTGTATGTTAGATGTGGTGCAGCACACTGTACAACTTCAACTCAAGACTCTTCCATATCCTGTCCATGCAAACAAGTAACCTAAACCATAAATCTCTTTTATGTTACTGTGACTACGGTGGCCAGGAGGTGTCAGACAACTTGCATATCCAAAATGTTTGCGAAAGGGAAAAACACAACAGCATTTATGGAAAAGACAAACGCAAACACCTGTTTAGCCACAACACAAGTTTACTATCGGCAGTGTTTCCAAAGGACTGTTACTCCTGACGTACACGTGTTGAAGAAATACTGATTGTGAAAGACATTTTTGAGTCAGACGGGGCCCAAGCAGAAATTCAATAGGCGCCCCTCCAACCAGTGTTTATCACCATTATGTCTGCCAGGGTCCCGATGCTTTCTCCTCTTCCTCTTTGTTTACTCCAACACAGATAATTCCTCTTCATTTTCCTTTCATTGACAAACTTTTGGTTTTCACAGCAAACATGCATGCAATGCTTAGCAGGGCATGGAGAGCGAGTTCTGTGAGATGGGGCCCCCTTAGGGAGGTGTCATACTGTCACTGCAAAATTTGCCCATTTTGAGCCATAACTGTGGTTTAAAGTTAGTCAGCCCTTGGGGGGGGGCCCCTACTGGCCTAGGGGCCCAAGATGTTGCCTCATTTCAGCTTTAGCTGTGGCAATCTACGTTTGTATCGTTCAGTTTGCATTTGTCTCTTTTTGTTCATGTGCTTGTTTTTCCCTTTTGCAAATCATTTTTGGAAAGCAATCTGTCTGACACCTCCCAGCCACGTTATGTAAGCCTTCAAAAACTTTTCACGATTACTTAATACATTTATGATGCTATTATTCCTTCTATTAATAAGGTAACACTTTTTATTTCCTTGGATGCATGCTCTTTGGTTTGAGGGTGAAAGAGTAGGTAACTCAGCAAACTGATATGATTATCGTGCATGCGCTGAAATGAAACCGCAGCTCATTGACTCGTCAGTGTCAGAATGTTCATTTAATCAGTAACTTAATCAGAGCATGACATCTAATTCACTGTACTTAGATTTAATAACTAAAGAATGTATTGAAGAGACACACCTCTGAATCATTTCAGATGAATGGTCCTAAAGTTGGGACCTAAAAAATCTGAAATGATGGCATCAGCGGACTCAGACAGTACAGGTTTTCAGTCATAGTTTTTGAGCCAAAAAGAAAGAAAGCATCGTCTAAATTGCACTAATACATTGGCAATGTTTCCTTGCTAATGTATTAGTGCAGATTAGACAATGTGCAGAAATTCGACAGCAATTGTTTTACTAGCATCTCACCTGAGATTATGCGATCGTGACAACCCGAGTCGAAGCTTTGAGTTTACCAGAATCTGTTGATTTGATAAATATTGGGAAATGTGATCACACGTATTTCAATACTGGTCAAACATTATGATTTAGAGAAAGCTTAGAAAAACTGATAGTATCAGAAAACAGAAGACTTTTGATAAAGTCAGTGGGATATGTACTTGTCATTGTCTATCTGTATCATCTACCTTTGCATACCTTACATCTGTGCAGAGTAATTAACTGTTACCTAAATTAATAAATATTGTGTTTTATAATATATAGTGATATGCAAATGTATCGATATTTACTCATATCCCTTTTGATAGTGATATAAAGATTTAAAATCATTCAGGCTTGTTTGACCCAAATCCCGTGTGACTTAATAATTGAACACAAATTAACTCCCTTTAGCAGACCGGCCAAAACTTCACCAGTGCATCACAAACAGAGTAACTATGGGTGCACCTGACACTGGTAGAGCTGGAAACACACCCAGCGCTATTATCAGTAGCTGTAATTTCCTCCAAAATCGCTTCCTTTTTTAGTTCTGTCCTTCTCCTCGCTGTCTTTGAAGTTGTGTCTTGCAGCACAGTGTGATTTGCGCTGCCACCCCCCTCCCCCCCCCCCATGCCTGTGGCCCAGTGCTGTGCCTTGGCCAGTCGAAAAAAAGGCCTCTCAGGCTGTGTCACTCCAAAAGACCACTGCTGTGACACCGATGTTGACAGGCACCGGGCGAGGCAACCAAAAGCAAAATCTAATTACCATTAAACCAGGGAGCCATGCTTCAGCCAGCAACATCATTTCCAGGCCTATTAGCCAAAATTAGCACACACCATAAAACCATACACACACTTTGCTTCGCTCGCAGGCTCTTCGCAGTCACACATTTTTCCCTGTCCTTGCATCAAGCCCCCTTTTTCACACTCCTCCTCACTTTGTTTCAACTTGCAGGAGGTGGAAATTGGAATCTTTGGTGCATGTTGTCTCATCTTGAAGGGGGTTTTCTTACATTATTTTCGGTACTGCATGCCAGAGTCGCACACTGGTTGTGATATCCCGGTTGGAGGTG
Source organism: Labrus bergylta (assembly GCF_963930695.1). Lineage (NCBI taxonomy): Eukaryota > Metazoa > Chordata > Actinopteri > Labriformes > Labridae > Labrus > Labrus bergylta. The sequence goes on from NC_089199.1 coordinate 29,496,309, forward strand.
ATACACAGTTTGTCCATTATGATTCCTGTAGAGCTTTGATCCCACATTGTTTTGAGCTGTACGGTAGGCAGGTGAGGATAATGCATTACATGTTCAGCCTGGAAGAAACCGCAGAATAAAAGGCAAGGGATGCATACTCACACACGCACTCAGACACACACACACACACACACAGAGGCGTTTTAGGTTGCAGGCTAAGTGTTGTAAGCTGCAGTGCAGATGGCTGGTAACACAATACCATCATGTTTCCTCTCGCCACTCGTGTTGGCAGCTCAGTGATAAAACAAGACTTTGAACTCTGCAGCACGGAGACCAGACCACAGGGTTTGCTATCTGGGACAGTCTGACAATGCATATCTACGCTCTACAGGAGGAAAAAAAAAACCTGCAGTGTGAGATATGTCAAGACATATTTCACAGTTATCACACATTACTATAATCTGCATCCTTCTTTAAAACGATCTCACGTCTTATTCCTGTTCGAACAAGTCAAATAAAAGTTTTGGTGTGCTTGCTACTGACAGACACAAACACTATGTCATCAGCAGTCTGGGAGACGACGTCACTGTCGGGCACTCATTACCAAAGAGTCCTTCCAATTAGTTAATTGATTCATCATTAAGTCTTGCACTTTTAAAGCACTACACTTTATTAGCTGTTCTCAGGTTCAGCTTTGTCTAAGGGTTAGCTTATATTAGCATGCAGGTTTAAAGACACTATGCTACATTAGCATTAGGCTACAACCAGAGCGCCATAAGTCGTCTTGTTATTCTTCAGACATACAGTAGGGGTGTTCACAAGTGAAGTGCCCGTGCTCAGAAATAATCTAGGACGCTGTACTTCGACAACACACAGCTGCACCCTTATTCCATTTTTAAAAGTACATGTGAATTTAGGGATGTTGATTGTTAACATTTTTTATTGGTATTGATACCATTACCAAGGCTCCTCAAGGATCCTGGTCTTTGTCAATACCATGATTGTTAGGTCTTGTTAGGTATTATTTGGTGGAAAGTAGAGCTGACAATATGCACGTACTAGGAAATAAATCATTGCATTTTCTTTACTACCGGTAGTTTTAATGATGCACACGCTGATTAGAGCTCATGTAAGGAAGTCGAACAGTTCATAATTCTGTCTGTAATTTCTATTTTGTAGAGTTGGGAATACACATTTCTCCTCCAGACAACTGTATTAACCCGAGTTCCTCGCCAAAATCTCCATTGTCTTTTTTCTTTTGCAATAGTGATTTAATTCGATTATGGGGATTTGAACTTACTGTTAAAAAAAGCCCATGAGATTTGATAGCGGTATCGATAATCTCAGACTTATTGATTTTAAAGTTTTGATAAATGAATATAACCGGCTTTACCAGAGTACACACAAGATGCCTACAGCCAATCACAGGGCTTGCAGTAGGCGTCATTTCTAACCATCTTTACATTTTTGAGGAGATGTACATCAGTTTACGTACACGGGCTTCTGTGCGAACCTGCGGTGTAGAGTCTAAGCAGAAGTATATATCAGGCTTTAGACTCATGTAGCAGTCCTGTTATTCTATGTGGCTAACTGGCTTTATTTATTACTTGCAATTGTATAAAACAACCAAAGGTGTTAAAAAAAGAACATACATGGAATGAACATTTCTGCTTGAGTGCTACCATCATATCAAAACATAAACACACAGACTTATAGATGTGAAACTGAATGGACTCTGGAGGCCATTCAGTTAAAAAAAAAAAAAAAAAAATGCAGATGTTAAAATGCGTCACTGTTTTTTTTTATTTTTTTTATCATCACACCCTCACTAAATGATGTAATGTGGTTCAAGGCACATATCAATGTGGGAAATGTGTCAAGCCAAAACACTATTTAGCATGAATAACAAAGGCGGTGGGAACACAGAAGACAAAAAAAGCAACACAATCCTAACAGACATGCCTTTGAACATTCAGGATTGAACAAAAAAAGGTATTGACACTGTCAAGTGAAAAACACGATATCTCCGGTTTTGACGATGTCATGCTTTCAAATCAGCTGACGGATTACATGCTCTTTCATGAGCTGGGACCATTTTCAAAACCCTTTTATGCTCAGAAAATCCTTTAAAACCATTCGGGTGATGTCAGAAATGCCAACAGAAGACTGTTTCCTGAAGAGGCTGTATTATATAAGAGCATATCAAATATAAAACAGGGCATTTCATGAATACGTACAATAGCTCATGTATACAATTAGCTTACTAAATCTTACCCCGCATTACATGGTCACCGCTTTGTGTTGGTGTGAATTCATATAGCACAAATGTGTAACTGTACCTAAAGCAGCTTTATTTCCGAGGCAGCACCACTGCATGCCACATGGAGAGGAGTCAAAGAGGGAATAATTAAGTGGGTGGCAGGGATGGCGTGGGGGTGGGGGGGGGTGGGGGGTCATCATTCGTCATCTTCTTGGTTGCCTTAGTGACCAAAAGTTATTATCCTCCATTAAACCTCCCTCCCATGCGCTCCTCCGCCAGCAGAGAAAGTCATTGTTCCGAGGTGCAGTGATAATTGTTGGAATAATAACAGTGAAAAACGGTTTCTCTGTTCTCTCCGACACCGTTTTCTGAACTTGAGAGACGCAGCGGCAGATTGATCCTGTCGGCCCATTCCTCTCATCCTCCTCTGTCACCGTTGCAGACTTACATCCAATGTACCTTCAGAGGCACATGAATTCATTCCTTTTTGAAGTCCGTCTTTTATGTCTTTTATTTTTTGAGTTAATGACTCCCATTGAAATCTGCAAACGCTGTTGGGGGTAGGCAATGTCTACCGCATTGGTATATGACTGTGTCCAGAGCAGAAACATTGCAATGGAGAATGCCATCAGTGCTTTTTTTTGTGGATGGAATTTGGCTTTCTTTTAGTCATGGTACAGTACAACGGGCAGTGAAATTCTCAAACTGAGTCTTAAAATGACAAAAACAAAACGTAGTCTGATGGAAGTAGAGAGGGGCGATCGAAATGGAGGGCAGTACAGCCTCGAAAAAAAAGGAGGCAGGGCTGCTTCGATGCTCTCTGCTTCAATAATGTTTCAGGATTCAGCATGGTGAGGGGCTCCCCAAACTTTGCCATGCCAAGGACTCTCTTGTAGGATCAGATTCTGGTGGGGACCCAATCTTTAAATCAGGTGTTGTTCAAGTTTAGATGGCTGTAAAGACTCGCAAATAAAGCGTTTGGGCTCATGATGGCCGATCTGCTGCAAAAAAGTCATACTTTCTGTAAAATAGCTCATACTGAAGAGTTGTAGATGTTCAGGTGGTGTTCTGTGGTTGTGGTTCTTTTGCAGTGGAGCTAGTCTGGTCGCCTGGTGGTGTTTTTTATGTTCTTAGAAATGTTTCCATCTAATGAGAAGGTTTGTAGCTAGTTTTCAGTGGTACTTCAACTGTCTTTAATATATGTGTCGCTCATGGCTGCTGCTTGATTCTGATTGGCTAGAGTGGTGCATGTTTATTTTTTGTTAAATTAAAAGATTGGCTTAGAGAAGGTGCATATAGATTTCAGTTTACCGTGATTAATAACATCTAAAAAGACAGATATGAAAATGTAATTGTCAGAAATAATGTTATCAGTTGTTTTATCATTTTCTTCCCCCTCTTCCGTGACCCCCTCGTCATCCGTGGTGACCCCGACCCCTCGACCCCCACATTGACAAATGCTAAGCTAACCCACTTTTGAACCTCTTTTGGTGACATCAAGTCAGGGATTCCGAGGTACCCAGATATTTGATGAATCATCACAGCCTGTTTGCACTTTCTCTTTCTCTGATTGTGTGTAAATCACAACACAGATCATGACGAAAGGCTTTCAAATATTTAATTAGTCAAAGGTGAAACAGGAGACCCATGCAGGCTGATGCAGGAGTTAAGAACGGCGCTGAACCAAATAATGAAAGAATGATAATCGGGCCTGCTTGGGGCACACGGGGAGCATGTTAGAGGCTTTTCAATAACAGTGTGATGATGTTAAAGGCTTTGTGTTCAGTGGCTGTCAGACATTGGGGATGGATGATTGTGTCGTTAGACAGCCAAACCTTAATGGAGAAAACTGTAAAAAAACTGTAGATTACATTATAATTTGAGCCATAATGTTACAAACCGTGTTGCTATCCCTTTCTTTACACAAAGATAAAGCACAAAATCATCACACAGCGGTTGAAGATGATGCATTCTTTTTAATCAGAATCTTGCTTTATTACTTTAGTCAGACTTTTTTCTTTTAGTACCAAAATACTCCACTGATTGTTCTCTGTTCGTTCGTGCTCACAGTACAAACAGGCACTTCTGGCAGCTCCTGCAAACATGGCTTGTCTGATGACGGTGATTTAACTTTACATTACACTCTGGCTCTGCGAGCAGCGGACCACTGTACTGTACACTGTGCAGGATTAAGTTCCAGGATTTGGCCTGCGCGTTGTGCAGTATGTACACACAAACAGCAGGAGACATTCCAAGGCTCAGATTTTTGGCATAGATAGACACACACTGCCTCGTTGTTGTTTTTTTTTCTGCTACTAGGATGATGTGCCATTTTTGATTTATTTCATTTTTTTCCCCCTAATCCTGTGCTAACGCAGTTTAAGCCATCTGGAGCGGTCGACATGCTTATCAACTGGAAAACACAAATGTCATCTTTAAGCTGTTTGTGTGGGCCCCCCCGATTGTATCCTATAATCTTTATTTTTATGAGTCTGTGTTGAAGCACTCATCCATCCTCATGATTGTTGGCTTTTAAAAAAAAAAAAAAAAAAAAGTGCATCACACGGAGCTGACGTGATTGGGGTTCATTTGAAACTGTGTTTGCCAGCAGCTCAGATTTTGCCCACATGTGTGTCCCGTGAAATTATCTATTTGATCGTAGACGGGGCTGGATTTAAGCTTCTATCCCTGACAGGATTTGGGCCATTTCGCCAAATCAAAGGCAGGACGCTCTCCTCACTCCAGACTCTGCGAACTCCCAGCTCAGACGGGGGAGCGAGGCTGAGCACCTTATCAGGTTGACCCAACCTCCGCCTGCTGCAGCCACCTGCCTGAGCAGCCCGGTGCCACCGGGACTTTTGGGAGGTGCTTTGAAAAGGCCCCTCTCTGATGTGGGGACTGAAGCTAGTCTGAGCTATTGATGATGGAGCCGACTGGTGACTGCTGATACTCGCTTCCACTTACATTAAAGACCTCCACCTAAGAGGGGCTGAGAGCTGGGGTCCTATCGAGACTTCACCGTGGAGAAACTCCCCTCCACTCACTGCTATTCAGTTACACAATGCAAGATGCAACATTTTTTATTTGATGAATTGAACCCCCATGTCTCATAAGTGAGTGTAGCTAGTAATTTGCTTAATTTAAGCACATGCTATAAGTTTTATTGCTAATTTGATTGCACCGCTCTTTCACGTGTGTGTGTTAAAGTATTATGCAAAATCAGCTGTTAGCTAAATGTGATCACATCGCTGTAGACATATTTCAGGCTGCGTATATCATTAAATCTCATTGGTTTAATGCGCCCTTGATAAAAAGCATGAATTAGATGACACAGGAGAACGAGTGAAAGGCCTGATCTTTAACCATCTTTAGGTCACATCTTCACAAATCCTCTTCCGTCGTCCAAAGATGTGATGAAAGTAAAAAAAAAAAAAAAAAGAGGAAAAACAAAGGATGACATTCAGCAGTAAGTGACGGGACGGAGGAGGGGGAGGGAGCGTGCACAAAGAGGCTAAAGATAATGGATGTGAATTGGATTAAATGGGCTGGGTGGAGAACATTAGCAGTTAGGTCAGAGCTGCTATTGTAGTGTGAGTCACTCCCTCCACTTCTAATCTCTCTAATTAGGCCTCATCGGCGTTAGCCAGAAAGCCCCCTCCTCCCCTCTCCCCCCCCCACCCCCACACACACTCCTCTCCCCTCACATCCATCCCAGAGCCAAGAGGGAAGGAGGCAGAGTGGACGGCTCCAAGGTGGACAAAAGTTATGTGGCTGTCCATTAAGGCTGAGCGGGGAACTTCAATAATTTCTGAGTAAAGGCCTCGCACAATCAATCCAATAAATGAAATTACCAAGACACCATTAGGCCTGGACCTTAACCCGATGATCCTGACTGTTGTTTAGTTTTCCTGAACTGTTATTTATTTAAGGGTTAATGCACAGTTAGCAGGTCACCATATATTAATCTCTTCAACGCCAAATGTTTTTTTAAATACTTTCTAGCAGAGATGAGGAAACCGAGTTTTCAGCCTTGGCCTTGAGTCAGATTTTTAGTCATCACTCCAGACTTGACTTGAACATGCCCCTCAAACACTTTTGACTTGACTTGGACTTGAGATTTGATACGTGTGTGCTATCATTTTAATTAATTTGAATTAAAAATGTCCTTCCATGGCATCATGCGTAACCTTCTGCGTCTCACATCAGCACATCACCTGCAGCTGCTTGCAGTCAAGTGTTTCCCACAAATAGGTGATACCTGGGTGGACCACCCAAGTATACCTACCGCCCATTTAACAATTTTCCTTTTTTTTATCCCTACAAGATCGCCAACCGCTATCCAAAAACTGGTGAACAATCTCCCCTTGCCCTTTTATCCTCGTGTCTTTGTAATGACTTTGGAGCAAGGTCTCATGTTGAATAAACACTTTCTGGTACCTCTGTTTAAATCATGTTGTGCAGCTGGTTGAATAAGTTATATTATATGGGCGTCTTCATAAAGCTTCCTGCTGGTGAGTTTTGTCAAAAGACCGGACGATGAGGCTTAATGTGCAAACTCACCTCATGTCAACATATATCATGACATTATATATACAGGGTAAAGTATTTCAATATTATCAATGGAGGGAAACTACTCACACATGCTTGGTTGGCTTTGCTATGACTGCAAAATAACATTTTGCTGGTTGCAGAGTGGATCGTTTTTCTGTAAGTTATTATTTAAATACATTTCGAAGAAGCTGCAAAGACTTCAACTCCCGCTGTTTGTCCTCAAATAATAGGATCATTTAGAAGCATGATTAAACATGAAGTAAACACGACTGAATTAGAGATGTTCATCAGACAGTGTTACATAATCCATCAGTGTACGGCTATCAGTGGAAGTCGACTCCTTGTTGAAAGTCTGAGAGTGTGTTGAGGTTGACAACCCGGTGATGTCACTGCCTTCAGCCATGCTTCTGTTTGTGTGTGTTTTGTGTGTGTGTGTGTGTTTGTGTGCATGTGCGAGGAATGCTAATGCAGGGGCTTGCAATCCCATGTGAACCAAGCAGGCAGTATTTATTATGCAACTGGCAAGCGGCAAGTCTGAGCTGTGCTTACAGAGCAGGAAAGACAGACAGAGAGGTAGAGGGATGAATGGAGGGATAAACAGCGAGGAAGACACTTTGGATCCTGTGTGTGTGTGTGTGTGTGTGTGTGTGTGCATTTAGGTTCATACAGCATGTGACCATTTGCATTAACCAAATAAAAGAGCTGAGATATGTTATGTGTTCTGGATGATGTGTTGTCATCATGAGGAACAAAACATTTATGTTACACTGATGTTGGCTGTGAATATTTTGAGATAAGACATTACACATGTGGGAGCTAAACAGCCGATGGTTAAGGTTAGGAAACGATTGCCGATGATGAAAATGAAATTGGTCAGGGGGCGGTGGGATGAAAAGCCAGTTCGCTGAATGATGTCAGTCTTGTGTTTGTTGCCTTACGGCTGGTACACACCAAACTGACAACAATGAACAAGCTGTAACAAAAAAAAACTGACTGCTGCGTCGTGTTTTGTCCGCCGCCGTTGGGCCAAAAGGAAGCACGACTGATAGCAGCCCACTGCCCACTCATGGGCATGCGAGAGATGCTATAACTCCCTACCAGCAGGCGGCCAGAAAGCCAGCAGACCCAGGGCCGAAGATATGGAAAATAGCAGCGGTTGTAAACATTTTTCTGCTGACCGGTTGGTAATTACCTCGACTTGAGAAAATATCAGAAGATGTGGAAACAACATCGGCGTCGTCTGCCCTTGTGCAACGTTTTGTTTTCCTTTTGTCACTTCTGTTTCTCTTCTCGTGCCCTGATTCGCTGGCTGAGAGCCAATCAGATTAATTTATCTCCCTGAACCCGCCAACAGCTGATTCTACATTTTGAATCTCCCTTAAAAAGCTTCCTCCAAACCCTGATCAGTTCCAACGCTGCTTTTGACACGACATCGAGTCGACCCACTGCTCTCTCTGACAGCCCTGACCGTCGGCCCCCGCTGTACACCGAGCTTTTAAAGTTACCAGATCTTAACTTAACGTCTTTGAAAGATGTTGGACACTTTGTTGGAATTGCTCTCCACCAACTATTGCACTGATGGTTTGATTAACTGCAGCTCTTTGAACGTTCTGTGAAAACATTAACAGCTTGGAAAATGTAGCGGTAGCTTATTCCTACAGAAGCCATATCTTAGAACTCAGAATATGAAGAAGAGTTTACTCCGAATAATGAATCCTTCCAGCTGCCAGATTTTATACTGACGACTCTAAATCGATCTCAAATAATGTACAATCTTGTCAACTTAAAAAATGCAATAAAAATAGTCACTGGTTTGCCTAAGAATGAAATATAAAAGACTTAAAACAAAGTCAGAAAGGGCCTTTTCACAGGAATGTAGAAAATGAGAGCCCTCTTCCTCTTCCTTTTGGTGTTACTCCTTTTTAAATTGTAAGCTCAGGTCTTGAGAGTATAATATTGTTATAAAAACCACAAATGATTGAAGTATGCTGGACCCTTCCCTAAAGTCATCCAACGCCTTTAGTCGAGTTATTCACCTGGAGCCCACGAAGCCAGTTCAACATAACAATGATTACCATATTAAAACATATGGAGAAGTTGACAGATGGGTAAATATTAATGGACAAAGTACACCTTCATGTATGCGTGAGTAAATGTGGGTTTGTCCAAACATGAATGCTGGCCAATCAGGAATTAGTATAACCCTTTATCAGGGTGACGGGAATAATCTGCCCTCGACATATGGATCCTCTACTGTGGAGAAATCTGGAGTTATATGTACAGTGAGCCACTATCATTTAAATATAGATTTAAAGTCTTGTAGAAATGTGAATTACATTAAAAATTGATGGATGAAAGATGGATGATGAATCAGATGTGAGCGAGCCGGTGTGGCAAGCGTGCAGATCTGCAGTCTGGATCAGACCGACTGGAGCTGCATGTATGACGAGATGATTTCATTTTCGCCAATAACAGAGTGAGGGACAGAGTTGGAGCTTGTAGAAAGGGGTGAAATGGGATTTGGGGCGAGTGCCAGCTGATGATAACCCAGTCCAAATGGATTGGTAATGGCTATTCATCGGGGTGGCAAGCCGCTCGGCTGCGCTGACACTAATATGAATGCAGATTGAAATGTGGCCGAGGGACTTTGGCTTGAGGTAATAGCATGAGGGAGTGTTTGTGTCCGTGTGTGTGCATTAGTAAATGTGTGTGTTCTTTGAGAACCCGCGCACATGTTGAGCGTCGTCTAATGTGGGGTTACAGAGGCTGATGCAGCCGCCCGCTGATGGGTTGGTTCTGATAAACAACATTGATGGCCAGTTTTATTTTTACATGTGGCCAATTTTTTTCTGCCTTCCAAATGGAAAATTGACCGGAATAAGAAGATGGAATGAACAAAGTAGAAAATGTACAAAATCAGAGCGCTCGTACAGCAGGTCCACATGATGCCACACATTCAGTCAAGAGTTTTTATAAATTATTACATGTGCAATCGTGGGGTTTTAAATAATGAAGCTTAATGTATATAGTTATCAGAAAAGAAAAATCAACTACAGCACTCTTTATTTACTCTGTAAGTCATTTTGCAGGAAACTCTATTGAGCAGAGCATGCTGGGAAACATTATGAAGACCAGGCTGGTGGCGCCACTTATCAGCTTTTCTCCTTCATTAGGTCATAAGCATGCCTTAACAATGGTATACATTTAAGTTACTAAACCTTGTGGAGAGCTGGTTTGAGAGAAAAGACTCCTGTGACCAGCGGAGGTGGGCAGCAAGACTCTCAGACACTTGGTCGTGGGCTGTGCATCTGTAATTCACAACTATCAACGTTGACTTCGGCTGAGAGATCAACTTCTGTACCCTCAGCTTACTGGATTGCAAACTCCCCATGGTGCAAACAGATGGTACTAAAAGAGCTACACAGCTGCACTCGAACCGCACAAGGTGGACGGTGCTGGGTGCAATGGGGATTGTCGCACAGGAGGACGGTTCAAACCTTTTTGTTGTTGTTTCCCAGTTGCTCTTGGGTCAAGTTGTGGGGTCCTAGTGAATTAAAAATGTTGGAAGGATGATGGCTGAGCTGCTGTCCTCTCATTTAATTTAAAACTATTAAATCATTGATTTTGTTTGCAATTGTTAAGCAATAAGATATTTAAATCTCCTGTCAGGAACTTTAGGTTTGGGTCGATTTGGGCGCCCCGGCTGATTTTTGTCCTATGGGTGTGCAAGAAGTGTTTAGCAAAACAAACTTTTCCTGCTCTCTTTCAACAGTCATTGAGAATCAACCAAAAAAAAGATGTTTGGTCTGCTTGCTGCTTTTCACTTTGTCTGACACCTACCCCCCCCCCGGGGGCAGATTCAGACCTTAAAAACAACTACACAGATAAAGCTGAATGTGATGCTGATGGGTTATATGCTTTTGTAGGTCATAAAACGACGGCCGTATTAGTTTTAGTCTGTTTCACAACCAACAAAAAAACTCCTCATATGAGCTTCAATGCTTATATAATAGTCATATTTGTGTTTTCAAAAGCCAAACATTCAGGGCATTTTGCTGAGAGTCAGAGAAATACCATCTCTTATGAAGAGTTTACACTGTAAGTATATAAGATCAATATCTGTTGGCTTTGAAGGTTGTGTGTTTCCACCGGCAATAATATTTTTTTTGCATACTTGCACAGTTTATATTTTCTTTGCTGAGTCCCTATAGGTGTGACTAAGCTGAATTCACAGTTTGTAACCTGCAGTGTGCAGACACACAGCTGCTACACTTTCACCCGCGAGTTAACCTCCCGAGTTTATTTTCCATCGTTGTTGTACGCTACCTAACACGGTGAGAAAGGGCATCAGACAGCTTGAAGTGGCCCGAGGAAAACAGTGATGCAATGCTTCCTCACACGTCATTGTTTGACAAAATCTGGTTCATGCTCCGCTCCCCGCTCTCCCTCATCTCCCCTCCCTGCCTGCAGTATCATGCGAGTGGCTCACAAGCTTCCAGAACATATTGATCTCAAAATAACATCAAAGAGGCTGGCTGACTGACTTAAGATGTGCTGGGAGGGGAAGGCAAGTGCTGAAGGAGAAGGAAGAGGAGGAGGAAGAAACCAGATCCAGCTAGAGGGAGGATTGTACCTGGACAGCGGCAAGGAGCTGGAGCTTGTAGATTTTTTTTTTTTTTTTGCTCAGGGTTTAGGGTTTTGAATGTTTAAGTGCTGACTTTGAAATGTGGCCAAAAGGTAGAAAGTCATCTTCTTCTTTTTTTGACTATTCAGCAGATAAAGTTTGGGCTGTTGGATTGATGGATTATTCATGATCAGATTTCTCATTTCTGCTTACCGTATTTAATACTGAGCCCAAAGGTGGCTTCAAGCTGCAAAAAAAGCATTTGGGATAGCAATAGAAAAGTTCAGTTATTTGACCTTTTGAACCAACATGAATAAGTGAGGACAAGGAAGACCCCCTCAATGGACCAACAAAACAGAGAATGTGTGAGGAGAGTCTCGGGCATCCTAGTTTCCATTGGTCAGTTAGCTGCAGATGATACGGGATGATAATTACATGATCCAATAAGTGCAGGATTATCATGTCATGAATGTAAAATATCTCCTCAGCTAATGTTAAAGACTCATTTTGGTACCCATAACTTCCTTTGCCAAAATAGCAACAGTAGTGGACATTTGATCAACCGTTCACCGATGTCTTTGAAGGAATCTGATTGAAGCAAAGGTGGAAGAAATGCAACACTGTTCAAGCAATGCCCAACACAAGCGTATAAACGAGTATCTCAGGTTGATGAAGGGGAATGTAGTTTGTGTCGTAACTTTATTAACACATTTGTGTCCTTACTTCTTTTTCAACTACATCCTTAAAAATGTTTTATAACTAAACTGGTATGACCAATGGTGTCTGTAAGAAGAAAACATGAAATAATTATGCTCCACCAAGAAAAAAACACCAAACTTAAGATTTCTACATGCAATTTTCTGAATTCCTTTGTTGCTGTCTTTTTTGTGAGTAGAGAAAAAAATTTGTTTCCTTCTCTCGAGCAAAAAAATTGCAGGAGTTTTCTTGCATTTTTTGGAAATTAAAAACCAAGAAATTACGAAATATTGGGTGTTTGACATCGATGTACTTGCTGTGGTATCAAAACTGGTATCTGTATTGTTTGATTTGACTAGTATTGTCTCATACTTTTAATTCATACTTTAAATTTCTGGTATAGTGACAACCCTAGCTCCTAATGTGGATGCTGTGGTTACACTTTCAATGGTGCAGTTACACTTGTAATTGCTTTGTACTCCCACTGTAAGCCTGGGCAGGTTGTAGACAGATGGAGCCTGTCTGCAGAGATCAACCAGTTGGGAGTCGCCAATGCTGCAACAAGGACTTGAACCCTCACTGGTTTCCCACTTGTCAGCTTTGCCAGCGATGAAGAAGCCGGAAAACAAACACCATGTGAAATTGAACCTTTTGTCCTCGTGGTCACCCAAGAGGTTTCTATTTTATTCCCACTGTACCGTCCATGCAGCTCAGTCAGAAGTTCTATCTGTACCTTTAACTCACATCTGATAACTCGAGGTACAAGCTGACATCTTAACTACTAGAAACCTCCCCTGGAGGATGATGGTGGATCAAAACGTAGACATCACTCTCCTGAGGGCTCTATCTGTTGCCTCTGTGACACAAAGAGCACTTCTTTTCGGCACTAAAAGGCACTCATCCTCTGCTTCTAGTTTAGAGTGTATATAATTATCCTCACTATTTATTTAAACCGCCCATTCCCCGTGCTCATAACAGCAAAATGTTGTGTGCAATTCCTGTTCTTCAGAATATTGATTTTTTTTGAATGAACATGATATTATAAGATCCCCTGATAAGAAACGTATTGTAACCCTCATTGATGTAGTTTTATTCTTTAATGTACTGTGAGTGTTTGACACAAGTTTGGAACCAAGAGGACAGCGGACTCCCCAGATGTAATGATACAAAATGAGTATCGATTATAAAATAATAACGATAATAACAAACAGACCAGTGATAAAGTCGAGCAATCAGATCCTTACCTTCTTTCAAAAAAAGGAATTTCACAAGCTTGGAGTCGATCAATGTCTCAAGCCGTAACCAAGTTTCATCCCAGGCGGCTTTCATCTAGTTTATATTGCCACATAAACAGGTGACGGTATGAGAAATAGGAAGGGTTTTATTTGGCAAAAGCAAAGGTTATGTGATGCTGTAAAATCTCGATGGGAAGTGAAGACTTTGGACATTAAAATGATTGTCTTGATCCATGTGACACGGTCGATTTGGAGTATCAGACGTCGACGCAGACAAAGAGACATTAGCTGGCATTAGACAGAGCTGTAACAAATGGCAGCGAGCATCATCAGGGAGCGCTGTAATGTGAAGATTGAGTTACAGCCACTGCTGTGCGAAGTGAACTTCAATGTGGAATATGCCTTTAGTCAGACAGCACTTAGGAGGCGTATTGATCTGACAGTGAATAAAAAAAAAAAAAAAAGAAGCAGCAAGGAGATGGGTGTGAGAGCCTGGAGAGACGGGGGAGGGAAGAGAAACGAGAGAAGAAGAGATGGTCACCCACCGGAGGCGAAGCCAAAAACCAATCTGTGCCAGGACAGGAGGCATATTTTTACTGGGTTTGTCTCATTAATCGGAGGTTATTCTCCCTCAGCGGTGGGCACATTCTTGGTGAAATAGTGTTAAGCTACTGAAGAGGACACGCGCTGTGAAGGAAGTCATAAATTAACTGAAATGTTTTAGGTGTAATTGCCTTCATTCTGGGAGTAGAGGCAGCTCATGGCGATATTCAGTCCGTGTGTTCAAATTGCCAGTTCAGGTCGCAATTTAGTTAGGTATAGATATTAAAAGTCCCTAGAGGATCATCCTCAATGATTTTGTTGACCTCACTGTAACACTCATATTGAAAGGTCAAAGGTTTTATTCATAGATGTCACTATCAGGTGGCTGAATTGCCGTAACACTGATCCCTGGAGGATTACCTCTGTGGACACTCACTGCTCCTTTGATTTCCTTTGAGAAAAATTGGATTTATCCTGAAGATATTTCATAACCATAAAAAAAAAGAAAAAAAAAACAGATTGGCTCTGAACACATTCCCAGAGGACACTCGCCTTTTAATGACTTCATGTCATTTCCATAGCATCACTTTCAGGACATTTGATCCATGTGAAGCCTTTAAGTATTTATATTATATTTACTTAGTTCTCTCCAACATTCAGATCCAAGGCTCTGATATATAGCTCATCTTACACTACAGTAAGCTGTTTACTTATAGGCAAAAATTTGATCAGATATGTCAAAGAAAATGTCATGAATGTGATGGATTTGCAGCTTGGACGGACCCAGGCTTTTTGACAGGGGAGGCCCAACTGGAGCACCGACTTAAATATGTAGAACGTAGTTTATAGTCCTGTGTTTTTTTATTTAATTCAATTATTATAATTATAATCAAAAGTATTAACGAAAGAAAAATGCACCACAATGGTACGCAAAGAAAACTACTAGCACTGTTTTGTAAAATGGCCTTAAGGTTGATTTTAACTTGAGTCCTGCCTCTAACAAGGGAAAAAAGCCAACCATATTTTAATATTATTATTTTTGGGTGGCTAAACTAAAGGTGGGCTGGACCACCCCTGACCATCCGGTGAATCCGCCCCTGATTTGCTGTTGTAAAAATGACCCTCTGGTTCATAATTCTAACCACAAAACAACAAGAATACTGTCTTCTTAAGACTCATTAATGTATGTAGAGACTACGCCTTAGTCCGTGCAACTAGCCTAGTGTGTTAGCTTGTGAGGGGGTACAGTATGTCTGCACTGTGTGATGTTTACACCATCAAAATGCTTATTGGAGGTCTAGATTGACTGAACCTTTGCAGAAGAAAGTTCAAGTTGCAGCTAATAGTTGTTGAACAATTGGGTCTTTTATGCTCAATATGAATATAGACTTTGACGCTGGCTATTATTTGAATCAACTTCATGAGGAAGCTAAAACAAATGTTCAATTCTATTAGCTACACTAAATCAGAAATGTATTCTTTTCCATTAACAGTTTCATACACAGATGGAAAAAGTGACTCTTGGAAACTCTCCAACAAACATTTAATCATCTATCTGCAAGTCTCTTGTCCTGCCGGTGGATAAAAGGATTTAGCAGTGTCCACTTTTTTCTTTTACACCACTTACCTCCACCTTTATTTGATTTACCTCTTCCCTCTCACTTTCCTTCTCTGCGCTCCCGTCCTGATTTTATCTTGTCTGACTGCCTTTATTCATCACATCCTTCACCTCACCATCACCTCCACCTCAGCCATGAAATACACTCTGCCAAAAAATGATCCAGAATCAATAGCTGAGACTGAATGAGAGTTGTGTTCGTGCTATCAGTCTTTTTAACGGCTTGTGTTGGGGCCTTCCATGTGAGCAGCAACCCCCTTCTCGTTCTCTCCTTTCTCATGGGCCGCATGAAAATATGAATCACTCATACGGCCACTTAATGCAATGCGCTTTAGGATTCCTTACCGTCTCAGTCGCTGGCTCTGGACAAAGAGCTGTAAATAAGTACCTTTAACGCTCCTTGACAAATGGCTTCAAATGCTACGCAGGCGTTCTGCATGTGACAAGACGGTTTAGCTGAAAGGCAGCGGTGAGGGCTAATCAAAGACGACGTGCTGAATGCAGACCGCCAGCCTTTTCCTCGCACGCTTATGAGTAATTGGTCCGAGAGGGCGGGGTGTGTGTCATTAGGGGGAAGAGTGTCTATGGACAATTATTTTAGTTAGCTAATGGTGCGGCAGCTCCAGCTTGAGTCGTCCTCTCACCTCGTATTCCCCGTGCCCCGGTCAGCCGGCCAGCCAACTAGTCAATCAGTTCTCCTGTCAGAGGCTGCTGCAGCCGTAATGGCTGCAGGACACGCCCCCTCAGCCAATGCCAAAACTAATAGGCCAATTAGTGTATGGGGATTGTTCTGAAGACTGCATGAGACACAGACCCCTGCAACATGATGAGCTCTGTATGAGTGTGTGTGCATGTGTGTCAGGGATTCGACTGATTGAATTTTGTGAATCTGGTGTTTCTGCAGCGAAAAACAGGTTACCTTAACTGAAAGAGGGTATGGCACGATATATAGGTCAGACTGTTCTCATTCACTCCCGTTCTTATATCTATAAAAAGTAATGTACTTTGATTTGAACGTAACCCACTTAATTGTGAGCCAATTTGGAGGTCTTCACTGCGGAGTATAGGGTGTTCAGGTAGACGGTTCTGGCACAGCAGAGTTTTGCGTAGGCGATATATCAGATGCTCAGAGAAACTGCTCAGGCTGTCTAACATGAGGGAAGTTAGGTTGCGTAGTACAAAGACTGATAGTCTGAACTGCATCGAGGTTTGGGAGGAAGGTTGGGGTAAAAAAAAAAAAAAAAAAAAAAAAAAAGGCAGGACAATCACCGTAAAGACCAGCGACTGAGTCCTGTGAGATATGAAAAGTTGACCGTTATTTCATGAATCCAAAGTTTCCTCAACTAAACCAAGAACTTTTCTAGCGAACTAAGAAGCTTTGTACCTTTAACTAAACACACAGACTTCAAATTAACCATGTGTTTGAAACTAAGTAAATAACCGTGTTCATTTCCATGAGACAACAAAGAATTTGAGTTTCAAGACAGGATATGTGGACGCATTAGGCTTTTTAGACCATGCAAGTTAAGACTGAGTTCTTTGGTATTTTTTATACAACACACTGCTTTATTTGAAATGACACATCTTAATAAGTATGTTGTAAAGTTAGATAGATAAAAGACATTTGGGAAATGCAATCCAAGGAAAACTGGTAACCAAATTACCCTCAGAATTTTTGAATTGGTTGAATAATCAGTTAAAACATTTGGCCGGTTCGAGATGGGATACTTATAATCCTGTTACACCTCGTCTGCAATGTGTAACACTCATTGGCCGAATGGATGGGCAAAGTCGTTCCGCTATCGGAGGTAGTAACAGAGGCGTAATGGGCGAAGACGGTGGAACATCGGAGACGTCTGAGTTTGTGTGTTATGTGACGCTCCCGCTGTGTGTTTAAACGTCATGCGTCTTCTGCTTCTGAACACCACAACGCAGTGTGAAATCAAACACTGGGACATCAATATAACGCTGTTGCGGACGCAGTATGAAGTACAAAGGTGTAATGACTGAACTCTGTAATGGCGCTGATGCAAAATTGTTGTGTTAAATGCTACTGTCTCAGAGCCTTTCAACATATGATCATTAATGGAAATTAATAGAACATTTTACTTCACAACAAAAGATTAGTTTTTGTTTAAACATTTGGCTTTATAGCAGTACTGGCATTATGAGTGTTTAGATGTCTGTGTGGGTTCTCAGTCACCCAGGTCATGGTAAATTCAAAGCTTGGTCCAAAGGCAACTGGCCTGGTTGAAGATCTTGACAACGTTTCACCTCTGCTCCCAAAGACTCATCTCTCAGATGACATGTCGACATTATCAGCGTTATCATCCAACATGTTACATTCCCTCGGGGCAGGCGTTACAAGCTGCATGTTTAGAACAAGGCAAACGTTGGGTTAACCTTTCACAGAGAGTCAAAGACCATGTTTAGCTCCATTAGAGTAAATGTGGACCTCAGCGGTTTTAATGCTCAGCCCATGCAAGTAATAGTCTGAATACCTCTTCCTCTGCTGTTGTTTATTCATGTATAATTTGGTATCTCAAAGCCCCCAAACATCATTATGAAAGGTAAATCATCAGAGGAACCCTTCAAGCATCATAATGGCACTCTTCAAAAAGAGCCCACACTAGATTTAACTGGGCCTTTTTTCATACACATACAGTGTGCCACTGTGTCAGTGTGGACCCTGACAGTCTGTGATTTTTACATCACCTGGAACACTGGGGGGCTCTTCCAGCGTTCCCACGGACCAGTATATAACTGTCAGAGCGGGGAGTAAGTCAGGAAGGACGACAGGGGCGGACAAGTAAAAAGCAACACAGCCTTTTACTGCTCCCTCTTATCATCTGCTCCCCAATAAAACTGGAAACACATTTTATTGCGGGGTGTAGTGGAGAAATGTGTTTCATGGAGTTTGTCTCCGCTAGATCCCTTTGCCTCTCTCAAGGAAACCCCATTTCAAGGCTCATAATTGATTGAAGAATTAACAAAAATACTACTTTATTCCATCTCTCAGATACTTTTAAGAGTCTGTTACTGTGACAGCTTTGAAAGTAAGGGTTAATGTATATTGAGCTGGTTGTTCTCGCAGATTGGAACCCCTACAGGGTGAGCAGGTCTTGTCTCACCCTGAAGGTGTTAATCCACAATAACAACCCTCACAGGTACTGACTTAAAATAATTTGAAACCAATTATTTCTTTGGAAATGATTTAAGTGATCTTAAAATGGTTATTTTCATCCGCTACACAAATAGTCTCTTGGAACATACAGTGGGAGCTGCGTCCATGGCAACGGTTAACTTCTGTAGCCATCATAAAAAGAGCTAACCTATAGCTTCATCACTCACATGAAACTGAACATTTCCACTGATGCTGAAGTGAGACAGGCTGAACAGATCTGCATGAATCAGCTCAGCACCTGATTGAGTTTTTTTCTGCGTCGTCCTGACCTTTTCTCTACCGTTCACCAGTCTTTAAACGCCGTCGTATCCCACAGCATGTTCTGCTATGTCTCCACGTCATGTGCTATCTGCAGCTTGGTAGATTTCTCTGTCATAGCGTACAGCTTTGACGTCTTTCACTCTCTATTCACCGCGGTTTTCCCGATATGATATGATGATGACAGTTAGTCCTCCAGATTCTGTGATAAGCACCGGGTCCCTCGCAACCGTCTGATTTTGCTTAATGACGGTTTCTTCTTAACAATGGTAATCTATCAAGGGACAGCAGACCGTTGCTATGCTCAACTGGCTAATAAGAATCAAGTATTTAACACAGCCGTGTAATAACACAACCAAGCATGATCTTTGAAGTTACCTTTTCTCAGTAGCCCTGACCGCGTGATAATGATGGAGAGGAATGTGCTGCTCTTTCACTTTTCACAATGTTTTATTCTGCTAGTCTGAGAGTGGAGCCGCTGGCCTATCAATTACGCCCGTACCCTCCAGGCACCCAAACGACCCTTTGCACTACAGTAATGGGCTTATCATTTTATAGTCAAACTGGATACTTTCACATGCTAGAAAGTCACTGAAAGGTCCTTTTGACTATTTTATGAATGAGAGCCTAAGTGAAGTCATAACATTTTAAATATATTGATGTCCCTCCGCATGACTTCCAGTACTCGACTGCAGGAGGTCCACTGGTTCCTCCTCCCTCAGGCTGCTGAGGCAGATCCCCTTTCCCCCGGGCAGGAGCCAAATAAAAGCTTGAAGCTATTAATCTTCTTCTACTTCATTTACATTTCTGGTGTACTGTAACTGTATCCTGCAACAACTTTATTAGATCATGTGTAGAGTAAAAAAAAAAAAGAAAAAATAGCCTACTTTTAGTTTCCTGTAAGTGCAAAAGGCCCAGGCCTGGTCTAAACTCTACTGGGGAATTGGATTTTGATGCAGCTTTCGAGCCATGATTATTTATAGTTCAGAGAAAAGAGAGGCAGGAAATATGATGAGAGAAAAAAAAAAGTGGAAATCATGCCACAAATAATAAAACTTCACTTCTTTATCACAGCGTACTCGTTTAGATGCCTCAGCTGGAGGAAATGATTTAAAGCTCAGACTCTACATTCTCCTGTTGTTAGCCATGATGTGCATTTTTTTTTTTAATTTCTGGGCCATACTGTGATTTAATATATCCAATACCCAATGCCTATTAACCTATTGGACATATTATGCTGTTGATGAAGCTTAAGTTTGATTCATACAGTCAAAAACAAGCCATCTCTGTATAGAAAGCTATTTGAGCTCCTGCTCTTAAACCTCCACCCCATAAAAGCCTCATTATCTTACATCATCTGCTGAGTGGCAACAGCAAATGGACTAGACATTCAACAACACGATTCAGTTTAGTCGATAAGGAGTCGAGTTGCAAAGGCTCAATAATTTGATGTTCAGTCAGTGAGTTGGCACATTTTTAATGTGAAAGATTTGCATCTTGACAATCAAGTTTTACAGTTTTCATTAATTTATCTGGTTCAGGGTAGAGGTAAGGTTATTGGTGTTGGCTCCAACTAATTCATGTTTTTGCTACTTAAAGGTAACATTATTTTTTTTAAATTATCCTCATGCCTATAAACTTCTCTATTTCAGCCCTGCTCAGAACTGGCTGTTTCTGTGTCTGTAGCTTTAAATATGTAAATGAGCTGTTTCTGACCATGCCCCCTCTCTGGAAGGGCTTGGGGCTTTCTCGCTCCATGTCCTATTGTTTACGGTGAGAAGGCAGACTCAGAGGTTCGGAACAAACACCTAGCTGTGGGAGTGTCACCCACCTGGGGGAGGGGCTACTGCCCTTTGTGATGTCATGAAGGGAAAATCTTCAATCGGCCTGTTTGAGCACACATTTTCTGAAAAGTGGAGCAGGAGAAAGACAGAGAGGATGGACTTTTCTCATAACTGGGGGTTTGTAGACGGACTAGTGACACATATTAGTGTTAGAAACACATGGTGAAGTGTATTTTAAGGTGCAACTATTCCCAGTTCTTTTAGCAATGTGCAATGTAAACAGAATTTTCTCCGTCTACAGAAGAACTGTTTCTAAAGCAGCTGTGTTTTCTAGTCCTTGGAGCAGGTGCCCTTCTAATCCGTGCTGTCCTCTTGTCTCTGCATTCATTGGACAATGATTAGTTTTTTGCCACATGATACAAAACAGTAACATTAGCTCTCTGCAGAACATAACGGCAACAGAGCTGGAAGTACTGTAAAGTGGGCTACCTGCTGACGTGTGTCTCACTGTCGCGTTTTGTTCTCCAGAAGATATTTTCTTTTTTTTTACTGTGGCAGTTTTGGGAGCTCAATATTCTCCCCACACAGAATTTTGTAAATTAATTTTGGTCGTACTTCATATTGTTATTCGTTCAGCACACTGTTTTCTTTAAATGCATTAAACCTTCTCAGGGACAGATTCTTGTCCTGGAGTATGAGATAGGTGAAAGCTGTAGAGAAGAAAGATAAAGGGGTTAGAGGAGAAGAAAATGGCAAATCGATGTCATGTTAACTTTCATGTTTGGTGTCAGAGCCTCACTTGGCCAACAAAGTACAGAATGTGTAGCAGTACCACTGTCCTTAAGTGGAATCAAACTGCCACAGCCTGTACGAGTCTGAGGCGGCGGGTAAACTGGACGTTTGAAAAGTGTTTCTTGACAACCTCTTACAGCTTATCAATATTAATGTTTGAGTGTTTTGTTCCATTATGATATTGCTACTTCATCCTATTACATCTTGGATTTGTTCGAGTAAAACTCTGCTACCTGCCAGCTCCTGAAGGTGCATACAATCATGCCTATATTCTGTATAGGGCCACGTTTTTTTCTCTCTCTCCATATTATACTTTATGGTAATGTATGCTCAGCTAGCAGCAGGAGTTTCTGGCACCATTTTAATCAGTGTCCCCTGGGTTCCCCCGCTGTCGACTCCCTCCTACCTCCTGCCGCCCGGTGCCACAGCGCAGCAGAGAAAAAGGGAAACATCCCCAAGGAAATGCTGCTCTCGTCTCATCTGAGCAGAACTGTGGAAGCCATCTAGTCAAATCTCCTTCCTCGTGGGAATTCACCGCCGTGCCCTCAGCCAAGGGTACTTAACCCTGAACGGCTTAAACACATGGAAATAGATAAAGGTGGAATTATTGAAGGATTCTATGGAGAATAGGTGTGTGGCGTGTGTCCTGACGAGATAGGACAAAGTTCCTAGAGAGGCAAAAAAGTCGACTTTAAATACTCTTCGTCTCCAGCCTTATCTTCATTCTCTGTCTTTGTCGCTTTTGCCCCACAGTTTGACCCTGATGTGAACCGAGAGTTCTGCTCTGATGGCACCTGTTCTCTCTCTCTGTTCACGTCCTGTCCTGACTGAAACTCAGCTAGGGGGCTCGCTATGTGTCTAGGGTGGGTTAGCAGCTTCATTTGTAGGCTGATGAAAAACCGGGGTTCAGATCCCGGAGACTTTTTTTCTTGCTGGCCACAGACCAAGCGCCTGTCATGATTCAGCAAGATGCACTTCACTTTTTTTTTTTTTTTTGCTAAACTCACTGGACCTCATTTGTCAGGAGTTGCAAACATTTGATATGCAAAAGGTCTGACAGATCCTGGACCAGAATGTAAAGTGTTGTTTATGTATCCCCCCCCCTGTCTGCGCCGCTCTGCGCTAATTGCTGCAGTGTTTTTTTTGTGCTCTACACCTCCCCGGGATCATTTGTCAATCAAAAAAGACTGAGTGGCACTGATTCCACTTTGAAAAATGGATCTCGTGGTGATGAAGTTTAGTTTCTGTTCAGGTTTTTTTTTCTTTGTTGAGTCATGTCGGCGTTAAGTATCCATCACTTGTTTTAGCTTTCACAGTAGAGCCCCATCTATCCAATCCATGCATCCATTATCTTCACCTCTGCATCCTGACAAATGGCCTGTTCTTTATAATGCTTACCTGCTTGTACAAATGGTTGCACTACCATTTCATAGAATTGATTTCCAGTTGGAATTTTACATTGACATCATGCCCGTGCAGAGACAGAAGTTTGGCAATACTTTAAAGTATAACCCGTCAATAAAGGGAAGATGAACATATCTGGTTGCATAACGTAAATCCTGCCCCACATTTCCATCTTACTCATCAGTACATCATGCAATTTTGTTTTTCACAAGCACAACATGGTCATCACTTACCCGTGATTGACAAATCTCTACCACAGCAACCTTTCAACCATATCCAACCTCTCAAATTTGGTCACTTCTGGCTCCAGAAAATAAAGCTAGTAGGGTATGAAAATTTGAACTTGAGGTCCGAACAGTACTTTAGAAACTGATGGTTAGCGTCCTGGTGGTGACATCCTCTTCTCTTATACAGTTCAAAGGTGCACCGTGGAGTTTTTGTAGAGAAATGTGAAAGTTGGAGAAGTGTACCGATTCTGTGGTATGTTTTAGAACTCTATACACAAACTGTCCTCAGGAATATTTGGTCCCTGTAACACTGTTTGAAGATAAAATGCTACGTGAGAAGTTATGATTGGGGGCCCGCAACAGTGAAACTGTAACTCTCCTGGTAGATTTTTAGCTCTAACCAGGGTCCAGGGACCCTAGCATATAATTGTTTCTCTTCTCCAACTTTCAAATTTCACCCCCAAATGTAAATAGTGCACCTTTAAGAATTGAGTTAACTCTTTTTTTAGAAGTCAAGTTCACGCATGGTGGAGTCAGGTAGGGTCATGTTAAAATTCAGTCCAGAGTATTTGAATTTTTGGTGAATCTGATGCTGGCATCACTGTGACATGAAAACTAATTGATAACTTCAAACCCTGCTGGGTTTAACAAGAGAATGGGATACAAACACTCCCCATCAGTGGGGACATAACATTAAGGACTGGATGTCTGGTTATTATTTTTCACACCCTGACCCTTGTGTGGACAGTGGTACGGCTTGTATTCTTGTGGCCTTAATCTTTTCCATGGCAGGTACTCGGCCCTTTAGTCCCTCACTTCACCAGCTTCAAGCTCTGATGAAACATTGTGACTTACATTTCACAGTTGTTTTTTCTTCTTCCATTAACACATCTGAAGGTGTAAAGGTAAGACCCTGCTGCTTGTTAATTTTTTTCCCCTCTTTGCCAGCTAATTATCTGCTCTTCAGGTTCCGTCTGATTCTAAAAAGCACTCGGGCGAATTGCAATTTATTCCTTTTGGTGCTTCTTGTCTATTTGCAGTCCAAGCTCTCACTGAAGTAACAGGACCTCTCGTTTTCTCTGCGCGCTGCCGACTGTCTGCAAATACAGCACACAGATAAAATAATGCTAAATGGCACTTAAGGTAAAACAGCATTTTCGATCCTTACAGTTCCTGTTTCTCAGAAGAGACATGACAGAAGTCAGTTTTACAGTGTGGGATTACGTTGAGTGGTGGTACTTTTGGAGCAAGCAATTTGTATACAGATTTGAAATCTCTCATGACAGAGACCAGGGACAGCATGCATTCCTTAAAATAATATCCAACATGTACTGGGTCTAGCTGTGATTGTAAAGTGATGGATTGCAGAGCCCAGCATATAAAAAGGGCTTTAAGATGGCAAATTTTCCTTTTAAAAATGTGCAGCATTGAATAACGTCAGGTGCCAGTGTGGATAACGGAAGTCGGAGGTTATTGATGTGAAAAAATTTGCATATTGACAATCAAGATTTGCTGTTTTCAGATCCATCTGGTAAAGGTAAGGTATTTGGTGTTTATTAACTACATCCAAGGTACCAGAACCTTGAAATCTGACTGTGCCATTATGTTCAGTGTGCTGGTTTTCAGTATGTGTTGATGCAGGGGCTTTTGAGAATTGTTTAGCACTGTCCTAATCAATCAGTCCTGACCAACTCATCCATCACACTGATGGCATTTTCACTTGTCAGTGGTGTTCTCTGAGCAGTGGCTTTATGGAGTTGTCGAATTTGAATGTTCAAACTGCAGAGGTGCTTTAACCCACTGATAACGTAAGTTAAATCTAAATTCCCCATGTACGGCTTTGATTGTTCCTCCTACAAGAAGAAGCCCTTAGTAAGCACAGTACCTGGCCCCATTAGATTTACTCAACAAACAGAGATGTGTGCAGTGATTCAGGAGAGAAGTAAGAAGGTGAGGTTGAGAGACTTCTGGTCAAATATAAGAGACATGCATCAGAATGTGAAGTAAGGTAAGTCTCTTAGCGATGCATTTGAGACAATCCCATACGCATGCTGCTGGAAGGTTTATGGAAAGGGCTGCTTTCTGCAAGTCATTGGAATTAACCAGGAGCGAAATAAAACACTTATTACCAATGCCTGAAGTTTCTTATCAATTCAACATCATGCCAAAATAGCAACATTTACCAATGTGTTGCTTGGTG
The DNA here is from genome assembly GCF_963930695.1 of Labrus bergylta. Taxonomy (NCBI): domain Eukaryota; kingdom Metazoa; phylum Chordata; class Actinopteri; order Labriformes; family Labridae; genus Labrus; species Labrus bergylta. Next base: position 29,521,664 of record NC_089199.1, read on the forward strand.
TTTCAAGATCAATTCTACCCAAGCAACAAAAACGAAGCCAACAGAGTAGGCTGCTGAAGGCCTGGAAGTCTCAAACACACCTACAGTATATCAATGCCCATTTCTTCAGCACAAATAAACAACCTGGTATAAAACTATGTAATTAAGAAAATGTCATGTCTGTATCTGCCCCGTTTGTATGAGGGCGAATTAGCATTTTTCTTTTCACATATATATTTATTTATCGCAGCATCAGAACCTAGTTTGTTAGGCGTGTATGCTCTGACCTCATCCCTCCTCGCATTTTTATTTTACATGCAGAAATTAGAGGAGTGATGGGATGATATCTTAAATCCTGAGTTGGAGTCGACAGGTGGATGCTGAGGTGGTGATCGGGCTGAACAAGAGTGCAGTAGTATACTGGTGCAGGCCAGAGTAGAAGAGCGGAGAGAGAGAGAGAGACCGGACATCTTGCAGCTTAAATAGAGCGCCAATTGGAAGGAGGTGTTGTCAAGTGATTGTGGATAATGACGCATGTCAAGTGTGAAGTCAGTGCAGCTCGAGTTGTTTGCCTGAATCAGCCCGCAGGCGTCACTTCGTTCTTGGAAATTAACCAGAAGCACATTTGCCAAATCAACTCGTACCCATACCTGATGTCTTATTGTCCAACTTCTACCGTTAGCTTTATTATTTTCATTTTTGAACCTGGAGTTGACTTTGATCGTTTTTGGTGTTCTACCATTGGGGGCAGTAATGAGTCGTTTTTAGCCACACTTAAAACCAAACCATCTCTCCCACATAGCTGACTCAGGATGACTTGACACTTCAGCAGATAAAGTGGATGACGTGTCAAGATCTTAAATCTCGTCTCCATCACATTTTTACGTGTATTAACCGACCTTTGGGGTTTCAAATCAGAACCGAGAAAGAATTGACACACCACACGGCCTACTCCCCCACTGAGACTGCTTGATGGATTCGAGTGTGTGATTCGGACTAGTTCTTTTACACCATGACATTCTATTGCAGTAAACATCCTTGTCACCTTTTTTTTTTTTTAATTTACCCTCATCAGGCTCGTTGAATCAGTGATGGGCGCTCATGCTCTGCAGATTTTCATTTCAAACAAATGCCACAGAGGCTTGTTTCACTGATTACTTTCACCTCCTCTCCGGTTGGAAGGTAATCAGTGGAATCAGCTGGTGTGACACATGGCTGTGGCTCACACGTTGTTGCCCATCTCTGATCCGAATGCTGTTTTAAAGCCTTTTGAATCACTGATTCCTTTGGCTCAGTTTATAAATAGATACAAGACGATATTGTATTTTTTTTTTTGCTCTATATGAAAATGCAACTACAGTCACAGAAAATACATATTTGTGTCTCTTGATATGGAGTAGAAGCACATTTTATTCTCTCTGAAATGTTCCAAATCCAGGGGGTAGTGTTGTAGTCAAGACCTCACTAACCGAGACATACCGAGACCAGAGTACTCTGAGACAAAGACATTTAGGAAATCAAGACCAAGACAAAAGGAAGGGCGAGACCGAGACAAGACCAAGACCATAAATATCACTGAAAAATCATCAACTTGTGTGCAGCGGTGGTGTCACTCACTTAGACCGTAACACCTGGAAGGTTAGGGCCAGGGGGACAAAAATCAAGTTATTTGTTCTTTTAAAAAGACGCGTTTTCTTTCTAATCACAGTATTGATGTGGAAAAAAAGCCTTTCAGCGGTGGTCTTAACCGGTCTCGATTTAAAATCCTGAGTCCGTCCAGTCTGAGACTGAGACAAGACCGAGTGAAAAATGCTTTCGATTCCGAGATGAGACCTTCAAAAAGTGGTCATGAGACCAAGACCGATTTCAAGTACTACAACACAACCAGTTGACACCAGGAAGTGTTCAAAGCAACATCTTATCTCTGTGCAGTTTCCTCCCCCCCTTTCCTGCCATCTGTTCTTTACTGACTTTTGTTCTCCCTCAGTCTGCATGTCCTCCTCAGCGTCCTCTCGTCTGGGTCTCATGCTGCTGAGCTTATTTCACAACGCCGCAGAGAAAGGAAAAGAAGTAGAGCCTCATTTCAGTCGAAGGAGAATATAGAGAATTTGTGTGCACCACAGCCTCGATCAAAATGTTTTTAAAGTTGTTCAAAATCTACATTACATAATTTAATGTCTATTCATTCTGCCTCCCTGGTCAACACCCCTGCTGACATGCTTCTGTGTACTCTTGATCTGTAGCTGTTTTTTTTTTCAGGACCTTTACCACGTACAAGTCTTTTGGCTTCACTGCAACTCTGACTGTGAGCCAGGTCTTATCGCTAAACATCTGTGTTGGAGCTCACTTTTTGCTCTTGTGTCTGAATGGGAGCAAATTCCTGCAGCTACGTTCCAAAAATCTGCTGCCGAGAATCCTTTTTTACCAGAGGAGTGAAGGCTTTTACAGCAGCAGGTATTGCTAAGAAACTGTGTCCCATTGCTTACCTGTAGGAATCAGATGACCCCCGGGTTATTACTGTGGAGGCAGCTGAATGTGTGCAGCACTATTTTGCCAATGGGACAATCAGTCCCAACAATCTCTCTTGGTCGGTCACATGGATTGACGTCGTCTGTATCAGTTTGTAAGCCTGTAAAAACTTCGACCAATGTCTGCCACGAGGTACCAATCTGATGAACCAATCAGGCGCCTCCCTGTCTCCCTGCTCGTTCTCTACTCTTCACGTGCACGAGCCCACACTCAAAGCATGCGCTGAGGTCCGCTTCTGGAGCAACGGCGCTTATGCATGTAAGTGAGGGGGCGTGGCTTTAGAGGGAGCGCAGAGGGGAGGGGGTGGGTGCAGACGAAGCACAGAGGGAATGCCACTTTCAAAATCATGCTAGTTTTCGAAAATGACCAACCCTGCCTTTAATCAGGTTTTGATACAATAAGTAAAAATGCGATATGATACAAAACAACATGATTTTCTATATATTTTGATACATAATTTTTAAATGCGATGTGATTAAAAGCATCATGAAACAATACAATTTGACTTGACACGTTTCAATATGATACGATACCAAACACTACCCTATATTGCCCCCTTGGGGAAGTAAGTCTTGGACTCCAGGTGCTTCACACACACGCTGCCTCCACAGCAGTTAAAACAAAATGAAAAACAATCAAAGCAAACAACCATCCACATGTAAGAAGAGAAGCACATGCCAATACAAGTTCCTTTAAAACACCAACAACAAAGTGAAAGCCATATCCCAACAAATCAGAAACAAAATGTACCGCTGCAGCTTCCTGACACTCGATGAATCCGTGCCCCCTGACACTCACAGGCCCCGGAGCGATTTCCTAAACGGCCTCATCAGCCCGTTGCTGTTTTACATTATTGGCTGCTATGGCTCAAATCTGAAAAGTCACTGCTACACTTAGTTACAGTAGGAGTGTCATGGCTGTACCACTGCACAGTGAAATCAATCGGGACAGACTGGCTCTGCTCACACACACACACACACACACACACACACACACTACACACTCCCCACTCCACTCCACTCCAATCACAGTCGACTTGTTCTCCTTCATTACTCTCATCCAGGCAGCTGCTTCTCTTCCTCTCTTCTCCATCGTCTCATTTGTCTCTCGCTGTCTGTCTTTCTCACTCCTAACTCTTCCTTATGTTTCATATGCATAATCTCTCCGAGTTGGCTCAATCTACGGGGAAATTGAGTCTTGGTGCTGCTTGGTGGTGGTGGAAGGCATTGAAGCTGTAATCAATACAGTGGAGCCATGGGGCCATTATGGAAATCAAGTGGCATTTAAAGGTGCAGTGTTGGGTAAATGTGGCGGATAGCTCAGCAAAAGACCTGAAAGCTAAATGAATTTATTACCTTGTTAGCCATTGTCCTTCATCAGGATTAGCCTTGTTTAGTTTGTCGAATTTCCTACCACATTTAAGGAAATAAAAACACACACAGAAACAATTTGTCAATATACAGAAAGTTGATTTGGAACTATATTGATTAATTGGAAATAGATGATTAAATAAATGGCTTTGCGTCTTCCTTGCCAAGCCGCTGAAGGGTGGTGAGTTGGCCCGATGCTCTCTTCTGATTGGTGCGTCATTCAGAGTCTTACACTAACCAGGCTTCTTCAGCCGGCAGCACAGGTGGATGTAATATCGGCCTAAAGGAAAGCACCACTCACCCAGCCTCATGCCCCACACACACATTAGATAGATTTCAAAGAGAGGTTCATTAAACAGACAGGGGAAAAGAGATGTGTCTGTTGCCGTGACAACACAAAACAAATCATCTGAATAACTCTGACCTCAATCTGGGTAACAAACTGCTGCAGGGGCCCCTGAACCCCAAGGGACAAAAACCCCTTAAGTTCAAATCTTTGAGCTTATAGTGTACCATGTCCAAGGTAGTGAGCATGGTTTAGCCACTATTTATCTGTTCTAAGGTCTCTCTTTTTAATGTATAGAAATAAAACATTTCTGATTGGCTTTAGCCGTGTCAACTACTTGATTAAGTTTACCAAAATAGATTTTAACATGTGAAAAAATTAACTTAAAAGGGACTTTCTTTCCCCTCCAAACTGCTGACCCAAACTACGTTTTCTAGGATGTCATCGGGGCGGCTGTGGCTCAGTGGTAGTCTGTCATCTCTCCACCGAAATGTAGGGGGTTCGATCCCCAGCTCCTGCAGCCACATGTCCAATGTGTCCTTCGGCTAGACACTTAACCCCAAGTTTCTCCCGCTGCTTCGTCGGCGGGGTGTGTAAATGTATGAATAGATTAGTTATTACTGATGGACCATTTACATAGCAGCCTCCACAATCAGTGTGTGAGTGTGTAGGTGTGACCTGCGGTGTAAAAGCACTTTGAGTTGTCAGAAGACGAGAAAAGTGAGTCCATTCACCATTTTTACGATTTACGTCTTACTGCCTGAGCTAAGTCCTCCGATGTTTTTCCAATGAAGTGGCTCTTAATGTCTTTTAGTGCATCGCTAACTGTAGGTAGAAGTAGGAACGGCCTGATACTCCTACATGTGTGGGGGAGGGGTCAAAGAGGCAAAACAGAAATTCCAAGACTGATGGATATTTGGATGCCTTTTTTCTTTCTATCCAGATCAATCCTAGTTTTACACATGACATAAACTGTGCTGGAATGATTCCATGCAGAAGCCATTGTGTTTATACCTTCTCCGTGTTTTTACCTTCCATATTATTAATTTAGGTCTTTTCTTTTCCCAGCATCCACCGGGATGCCACAGGCCGGTTGTCAGTCGTAATGAGCGGAACGCGTCTTACGTTTGATGAAATTGATGTTCTGTTCAGTTTCTTTTTTTACCTCTGGCTTAGCTAAGAGCACGTAGGCCCTCCAGGACTTGAGTGCCTGTTTGGATTTGCGCTGCTGCCAATGAACAAACACCACTACATGCATGTACACACAGAGAGCTGTAATCCCTACACACACTGTGCAAACCGTGGCTATAATGCACAGCACAATGTAAATAACAAAAAAGGGTATAGGAGATGATAGAAAAGTAGCCCAAAGCTGCTGGAAACAGTGCATTGCATTCGGCTGTAAAAGAGCTAATATTAAGTATCCCAGTCTAATATTTGATGTTAGGATATCAGTATCAGAAACTCTCAAAAATCAATACGGGTGAAATGTGCATCACAGCAGCACTGAAGGATTGTGATGATCATGAAGCAACAGATTTTGTACTGTGATACGGAGCAGGAGTGATATGTCAGCCATAAAAAAAGTTTGACAAATAATCCCTTCAGCCTGCTGCTGGATTTTCATGAAGCTGCATAAAGGTGCACAATCATCAGCAAAAAACTTTGATAAGAGGAGAGAGAAGAAGGGAAGACCAGATTTTCATCTTTTTGACAAAACAAATCACAGGCATGGTCAAAGCTGTGCAGGCTTTACTGACCGATAAGGCTTTACAGCATGCATCAGCACTCTGTGGCGCCACTAAAGTGCAGTAAAATGTTGGAGATTGTCCCTCGACTTGCGTCTAAATGATGGACGGACTGTTTGAGATGCTGGGGGTGGTGTGTGTGTTTGGGCATCTTTTCTTGTCAGGTTCACTTTGTGAGTGAATCCAGAAAGACAACATTTAGAACGGCGAGGTCGATCTGGTCTGCCATGCTGATGTTTTTGTTATTTTTGGGCTTTTGGAGAGACATGACAATGGATGGAGTCAGAAATCAGAGGAGAGAGAGAGGGCAATGTCAAGAGGGAAATGACCCACAGGTCGGATTCGAACCTGGAGGGCTAAAGCCGCTGTCCATCGGGCAATAACCTCTAGGCTACAGGCGCCCCCAGCCCTGCTTATGTTTGAGTTAAATAGTAATTTTATCCTCCAAAAAATACATTTTATTAACATTTTGATCATTTTTTTTAAACAAGGAACAAGCTGACAATCCTTCATTAAAGTTTGCCAAACTTAAAGAGCGTTTGTCTTCATAGCTGCTAACTCTGGAGGGAAAGGTCAAATGTTGAACATCTATGGATATCTTAAAGCTTCTTCTTCTCTCACTATCACTTTGTGTTAAGAAGCTTTTGGATTGTGTTGATTTTGGCGCCCCCTGTGGACAAAGCAGTACATCTTAGCTCTTGGCTGGTCCTGTCCTGTACAACTTCTTTCCTAGCTGTCAGTGGGAGTCTGGTTCATCCAGATGTACCACTCACTGTGAATCTTTCCTGTGGCATATAAACTCACTTCAGCTGACACCTACTCTGACGCAGTGACTTCGGGGATTGGGCTGGTTGTCTTGTTTGCTTTTCTAGGTCATATAGAGGCCTCGGTATTAGTTTAACTCTGTTTCATAAGCATTTAGAAAGTCCTTGCAGGAGCTTTAGGATATGCAACCAGTGTATTGTTTGCAGCCCTCAGTTTCACTAGTTATCTGTTGAGTCTGGAAAACTTAAAGCGTATCAGTAAATCCATATTTAAACCCACAGGATGTAGATCATAGCCCAGACACACAGTGCCTCACACATAACCCCTGCCTCCCTCTGTGTTTGAGTTCTTCCTCTCGGCTGTGCTCCTCTGCTTTTCCTTCGAGCTGTTTGTATGCCTCTGAGCTGCCAGATACAGAACACACAGAAAGACTACAATCGTCACCCCAAGCTGCCACCGCTCTGTTCTGACATCGCTGCAACCACAGCCGAGGCCTCCAAGTCTAAGGTGACATCTCTGTTCAAATGAAAGCTTACACAGCAATGCCTCAGACAATACAGAATATAGAATACAGGAATCCATAGCTTGCCGTGTTTGAGACCGAAGCAACTGATCTCAAGGAACAACGGGGAACGAACACAACCTCTTAACATTGCATTACATGGTGGTGACATTTAATGTGTGGAAAATTAAGTTCCATCTCCACAGAATTGATGCTAATTTAAAGGGCAGAAGAAGAAAGCCTTTTTCTAAAACATTATGAATGTTCAGAAATAGTCACCGTTTGTTTGGATTCAACCACCAAAACAACAGAAGTCCATTACGTTATGTTATGCATCATGTAAATAAGACTACCTTTTTATGTAATGGAAAGAAAATACCATAAAATCCCGAATAAAATTATCACCCTGAGTGTGTTTTGGGTGATCTCCCAGTGGGAAAATAGGTTTAAACTGTTTTCCTGTTTGAAGATTTGTATTGCATTTAGCTAATTTCACAACATGCAGTTTCTGTGCAGCCCCGTAGCTCTATCATCTGTTTTCACCATGTAGAGATTGCACTCCTGCTAGCTTTTGCCGGTACGGTAGCTTAGCTTTTAGCCTGCAGTGGTTGATGTGAAGTATGGACCCACAGCTTGCGAGATGCGCTGGTCACTTGGAGTCTATTCAGACAAAGCAGCACTTCACAAAGTGAATTTACTTACAGAATATCCCCCCATTTTCTTTAAATGCATGATCAAGACCCAATAAGGGAGGTTAGCTGTTAAAAAGCAGCACTGGTCCTTGTCGCTATGTATCCCAGCATGTTTTGTTTAGCGAAGCAGCCGCTCGCAATACACAATGAAAGGGGGGAAATTTTAAATTGAGTTGCATGCAGAGGGGAATGGTGGAGGCCACACTTGCGGTCATGGTGGCATTTGTCTCAGCACTTTACACCGTTTGTTGGTTGCACCAGTGTGCAAGGATGCAGCCCCCTTTTTGGTTTAAGAAATAGGTACTAGAAGTGCGTCTTCTACACTGGATTATACGGTCAGTAAAAGTTGATGTTTTCTAATGTTGGACTCAATGTCCTCAGTGAAAACTCAGAGTTTGTGAGACCAATTGCCCGGGACTGCAATACCTAAGAAGATTTTATTACATCTGAACCTTGAAGGATTTGGGCTCCATCAGGAAAAGGGGCCATTTCTGATTCCCATTGGTTTTGTTTTTCCTGCTACAAACACCTTATTTCAGCAAATTAAAACCAACAATTGTACCAGGAGTCATTGTCATTTCACATATTTCTGTATGACACAACAATATAAAATATATACACCGTGTCTGAGGAATGGTTACGATCCTCTAGTCACGTTTATTTACACGAGACCAGCTACCCAAAACTGAAGAGGTCTGGAAGGTGTTTTGGAACGTGCTCCCTTTTTGAACGGCATCGTTGGAAGTTTTGTGTAGAATTTGGAAGCCAAACGCTTTTTCCGCCCACCACAGCAGACGTTTCAGCCAGTTTTCATGAGTCAGCTGCCCTTATGTCCTGAAACTCTTACTTACCAAGTTGCCCATGCTGTCAGTGGAAGAGAAGCAGCTGGTGACTCCATGTGTTTTTGAGAACACACATTGCGGTCTTCACCCAGTCTCCTCAGGCCAGCAGAGGGAGTTGGCAGAGAGGGGGGGGATACAGTGGATTTGGAAGGAATAATGGAGACCTCATCCTGTTTCAATTTCGTCTCATTTGAGTTGCAGCTCTGTTGGCTGCTGCTGAGACTGCTGTTCAGATGGACTCACACATTGGTTCCACAACTTTTCTTATGGCATTCTTAAACTCCTCTTTTTACACACTTTTCAATTATTATTGTATTTTTGTATTATTATTAAATTAATTACTTTTTGTTGGTATAAGCAGAAAAGAAAAGATGAGAATATTCTGACAACAATGGGAAACATAACAGCCCTAATGTTTGAAGATGTTTAATATAGGGTGGTTGTAGAGTCTAGATTTGAGATCAAATTGAAAACCCAGACATATTTGAGTACTTTTTTTTCATCCAATAAGTATCTTTGTGGGGATGCAGTTGGTGTAATGCTTAGTTTGCGCCCTATGTACAGAGGCAGTAGTCCTACAGGTTTGTGGCCCGGGTTCGGATCTGACCTGTGGCTCCTTTCCCTCATGTAATTCCCCATTCTCTCTCTCCCTGCTTTTTGACTCTATCCACTGTCCTGTCTCTCTAATGGGGGCAAAAAATAAAACCTTTAAAGAGGACATATTATCCCCCTTCTCCACCTTTTCAAACAGTCCCCCTGTGGTCTAAATGAAACATCTGTGCTGTGCTTTGGTCAAAACATAACATGAATCAAGCACCAGAGAGGTTTGTGACCCTGTATAAACCAGCTCTCTCAGAACGCTCCGTTTTGGTGTGTGTGTCTCTTTAAATGAAATGAGTTTTCCCGGTAGACATCACTCCTCTATAGCGAGAATAAAAATGGCGGACCTGCAGATAAAAGTTTTGTTTTAGGCTGGGGGTGGAGTCCATGGGTGAAGATACCAGCGGAGTGGAGTTTTATTTTTATTTTTATTTTATTTTTTTACCAGAATCCCACTGTGACATCACAAGGAGAGCAAATGTGAAACAGAACATTTTTCTCTGTGCTGTAAGACTTATGCAGACCACAAACAAAAAAACTCGATGGGTTTATTTCACATTTTGTGGGTCAGTAGACTCTCAGGTTACCCAAATATATGTTCAGAAACACTGTAGAAGTGGATTTTTTGTATTATGACCCCTTTAAAAAAAAGACGACTCCGCATGACTTTGAGGGACATCAGTCACTGTCATCTTAATCCTATGATGCAGTCGAGTGAAATACTACAGTGCTTGACTCTGACCTCTGTGTTCACAATTGTTATTTGTGTGTGTGTGTGTGTGTGTGTGTGTGTGTGTGTGTGTGTGTGTGACGACTGTTTTTTTGTTCCGCACTCCAAATAACAGCCTTTACAATCTCTCTTTTTCTTTGAAGCTAGCTCCCAGTTATTTTTATTATGCAAGGAAAAGAGTCTCATAATTGGGATAGATATAAGATTGTATTGTGTTTCAGCAGAGGCCTTTGATATCACTGATAGTAACTTGGCTCTTTCGTCTTTGATTAGACATGAAAGCGCCATCGGCACAATGTGGCGCAGCAGTGAGCACACGCTCGCTCTGCTCTGTGTTTTAATGACCATTTGCTTTGCCATTTGCATAATATGTGGCAGTAAATAGAAGCCTTTGCTTTAGATCAAAAAAGTCTATTCATGCATTTATGTATATCTATCACTGACTAGACAGAAATGGGCTATGATGATTACTCTCTGAGCTGACATGAAAGCCCAAATTAAAGATTGATTACAAAGCTTGACAGATCTTTGTGAGGGCCTCGTACCTTTTTGAGGTTTCGGCTTTGACTGAGTTGACGGTCACATTGAAAGTACATTGTGTTGTTGTTTTGAGTTTATCATCGACTCGTATGGCCTTTGTGAACGTCTCCGAGCTTGCAAACTCACAAACGCTTTTTTTTTTTTGAAAATGAGCCAATCTCAAACTGAGGAACAGTTGCCAAAGATAAACATCTCCTTTGTGACTGTTTAGTATCTGCTATTCCTCTTTTCTGTCTTTCCCGCTTCCCACTTTCCTCACTCACACAGAGTGAGTTTGTCATTGAGCATAAATGGAATGTGTAAATAGCACTACAAAACACACAGAGGTTTTGCCCTTTTTCATTCCTGCAGCTAGAAATGACTGAGGTGAAGCTGTTGAACCTGAGAGGATGAGGAGAAGCTACAGCCAAGATTGCGGGCTCTTTGTTTACAGCTTTAAAGGAACGTGTGTGTGTGTGTTTTTGTGTGTGTGTGAGCATCTTTTTATTTAGTACATTCGATTAACCCCGGCACACCCGTTTAATACCAGAGTCTATGATGGATCGAGTTTATTTTCAGCTGGGGGGATCAGGAGCCAAGTTTGCAAAGTACAAACTGCTCCTTGTTTGTTCTCTGGTTTGTTTGAGGCTCTTGGTAGAACATCAAATCTCGCCCGTTCCTGTTATTCTTTGTTATTTTCCTGACTTTATTGTTTTTTTGTGTCCCATTTCGGCGGAATATATGACTCACTGCAGATACACTGTATATCCTCTGTATTTCGTCAATGATGATATATTCATAAACCTAAAGCATCCCTTTCTGTTCCGTTCCCTGAGGAGCATAAAGACCTCTAAGTGGGACTACTGATCAGCCCCTTTTGAGCCCTGAGTCTCTCAGGCTCCACACTACCTCCATGGATTAGTGGATGTAGAGCTACCTGATCTTTGTGTCTTTATTTTCACATTTCCATTTGGGATGACCGTCGTTTTAATTAAGGTTTTTTTTATTTGCCTTCTGGCGTTCTCATCATGTTTTGCAAAAAAACCAAAGTGTAATGTTGTAACGGGGTCAGTCGGTTAGCTGTGGGCTACACTTGAGTCTAATATAGTTTAACATTTGGTTGATATACACATCGTAAAGTCATGTTGCATTAGCGACTCGGTCCGGACCGATTGATGATGCCATTGTTCATCGCCGTTGGCTGACGATCATCAACCAATGAGACCTCTACTGTTACTCAACTCCAAACAGTCCGTTAAACCAAAATGTGCATCCTTCTTCTATTCAGTTATAAAATCCTACCACATGAAAATGTATTCTTCTTGCCAAGCTGCTGACAGTGCCACAAGCTGAACGGTCAATCAAACAGGTTGACACGCAGGGGCCAATGTTTCACAATCTGTCTGGTTACAAAGGAAAGTGGTTTTGATGACGTCATCAAGAGTTAACACTGGAAGCAGAGAGTGTTAGAGGAGCCAGCACCCGTTCCCCTGCTGCTTGGCGCATCATTCTGCTCTCCATTGTTTAATATCACCATCTCTGCAGTAAGTGGTCATTTAAGCTGTTTCTGCAAATGTGCTCCTGAAAAGTTCAAGAAAATGTAAAGGCATGCTGCACCGGAACATTTTCCAAAGTTGTTGTTCACTCTTGTCCCCAAAAACGTTTTACCAGTTTGATTTGCATTCACACATGGCATTTTCTTGAGTTTTGTGTATGTGTGAAAAAACTCCCTAAGAGACCTTTTTCTTCTTAAGTTTACAACCTGCCTATTGTCATCCCACATTTCTCTGCATACCGTCATGCAGGTAAAAAAAACAAAACTCGCTAATGTTTTGGCCTTGGCTATTTTCCTCCACGTTCTCTCGTTAATCTCCCAAAGGCGTGCCTCTTGAACGTCGACAGGGGAAGCTTTTAAAAGCTGTTATTGTTTTTTAACATGGTGGACCTGCAGCGGGCCCGGCCCTTCTATTTGTTGACATAATTTAACTTCCTTGGTCGAACCTGAAGTGCAGCTCACCTTAACACTAAATGGAGTAATTAGCCTGTGGAGACCACCTCCACCTCCACCAGGCTGCAAATAGATCCTAACCAACAGAGAGCGTCTGGCACCACACACCACTGTGAACCACAGGTAGACGGGCCTAATGAATGGACGGTGTGTGTGCGTGTGTGTGTGTGTGAGTGTGTGTGCGTATATGTAGGAGAAGGAGAAAGAGGGAGAGAAGGAGAAGTAGTGTAAGACTTGAACCAAACTGATCTCTCATACCTTGATACTCTGTGATATGAACATAATGCACATCAAGACAGCACCTTCCCATGATCATCAGTTTCTTTATTAATGAATTAGATTGTATTTGTCGTAATATGTGTGAAAATATACGTTGGTCTAATTTAACAGTCCATTATCATTTGTCAAAAATATTATATCTAATGTATGAATGTTTGTTTACAAGATGTGTATGTGCGACAGTGTAAGAAGCATACATGACCCAATATACGACCATATACTGTCGTTTTTTTTATTATAAATATATTTTTATTTTTATTGGAGGTAGAAGTTATAAATTGGAGGCAAAAATCAGAAAATAATGTATAAAAGGAGGGATTGAGTTCAGTTAGGGTAGTGGTCGGGGGTGATGGATGGGTCAACAAACAGGAGAAATTGAAAGCTTTTACTGTCATTGTACAATTGATAATTAAAAAAAAGAAATGCTTCCCCCTTAAGAGCCCAACATTGAGACACACACAGTTACTAACGACACACATTAAAGTAAGAAGAGGGACAGGATGTGTAATGTTCAGTTTATAAAAACAGTATTTCACAGCAGATAATGTATATATTACATACTGCACTGTTAGAAGTAACTTGCAAGAGAATACACATATATTGCAAAGGCTGAAAATAAACATGCAGCACAGGTAGAAAAAATAACTATTCTGCAGTGGCAATAAATTGCACAGGTAGGAAATATATACAGGTAAAAATTGCAGAGTGCAAAGTTTGAATTCAAATTTTGCACGATATTGAAATATTGTACATTTAATTTTCTAAAACATCCAAATCTGCAATAAATTGGGGGCTGAGAAAATTGAATAATAATAATAATGCATTCAATTACAAGATGTGTCTCGCGCTGTTTCAGTCCTCAGGCCCTAGAAATAATAATCCCTTGCATTCTAGTGGAGTAAGGAAAAAAGCATGCAGCCCGAGCAGCGCTGTGTTAGTACAAACTTTTCTCGTCTTTTAGTGACTGAAAGTGTTTTTACATCACATGACAACCTTCTAACTGAAAGGTGACGTACTCGACCACTGACCCACAGCTGCCCCGTGGGGTCTGGGACCATCTACCTGTCTGGATGAGAACTTGATGTACCCTCTCTTTGTCAGTCTCTTGACTCAGTCTGAGGTCAGATTAACCTGCCTAGGGGCCCCTGAGACAAACTATGCTGGTTGCCACATTGAGTCCATTTGAAGAGCGTGAGCATCAAGTGGAATACACCCAGCAGCACACGAATGAAATATAAATATATTTTGAAAGTACTAGTTCTCCTGATCTTACTTG